>NW_010337672.1:6470-93427 GCF_000700745.2 Antrostomus carolinensis | reverse complement strand
TCCCTACAATTCAGATTAATCATAGAGTGACTGTGTAGGCAGACAAAAATAGATACCCACACATGTGCACATGTTTTCCCAGACACCCTCCCTGACTCCTGTTTCCATATCCCTTTGCATCTGCACTGGGATAGTTACATTCTGTGGAGATTATTTATTGTCTCTTTTATATAGCATTAGTACTTGGAATCCACACAGAAATTGCTTTTCAAGTGAAGATTACATATATGTAAATGAGTCTAGATTAGCATTTAAATATGTATTATATATACATAAGTGTATATACACATGCATACATAAATTCATAAACTAAGGAATTATTCTTCAAGCTAAGGGTCGGCCATCAGAAGGGATAGAAAGAAAGGATTAATTTCTTTTCATTTGTGAGGACTGCCACATGAAACCTTACGTGATTTGCCCAGAGCCTGAAAGTAATTTAGTGTCACAAACAAGAATGTAACCTAGATTTTATTCACTCCAGGCCTCAACTGTTTCAGTCTTTTTTTCTCTCCAATAATATTTCCCATTTGATCTTCCAGCCTCATGTGCCAATGGTACCATAACTTTTATAAAAAGTCTTTTTGAAGCCAAATATCCAAATTCAGAGTTGATGAAAGGAAAAGCAATTTTACTGGGTTTGACTGTATTTAACTGATACCAGGTCCCCGATTAAAAGTTACACAATTGAATGACCACTTTGGCACCTATTTTTTCACATTTTTCAAGTGTAAACTTTGAACCACTGCATTTGTATTAAATAGGAATTAAATTTGATCCTGAATAGATGAGATTTTTCTGACAAAGATGAAATAAGGAGAAAAAATGTGCATGTGTGTAATGTGAATATTATTGTCTTGAATTTTCCAAACAAAATCCAGTTTGCTGCCAGATACAAAATTAGTTTGCAATACTGTCCTTACAGCAAGTCCTTACAGCAAGAAAAATTGTTGTATTAGCTGTTTTTCTATTCACAGAGATTGTTACAGGACATTTCTGCAATGCACACAAATGAAAAAGTACTCGGGAATAGACACATATTAATATCCACTTTTTTCAGTATATAAACTTAGTGATGTCATTACATTGCATTAAATGTTCGTTGTAACAGTAGTTAAGGATTTAAATAAACAGCATACTCAATAATGTATACAAACAACATGCACAATCTGATAATTTGGAAAAGAAAATGCTGGGACATTGCATCTGTGAGCCTAGTGATAGGATCTGCAGAATGTTCACGCTGCCACTAAAATCCTGCCACAGATCCTGATTTCCCCCTTGCCTAGCAGTCAGTGCAACTACGTTTCTCCAAACATATCTGTAGATCTTGTTTGGAGTCAAGACTTGTTTCTCAGGATCGCTGCCATCACAGCCTGGACCTCACTGTTTCCTAAACTGAGCTTCTGCTTTCTGCTGTATTAGCAGTAGAAAGCAATGATGTTGCTGAGCAGGTAATGTTTGCTCAGATAACATCTTTTCAGATTAGTCTTTTCAACTTCAGTTGTAAATAAATAATATGAATGAAAACTAAACATTTTTCCACTCAAAATATACAAAACAAACTGACTGTCTATTGCCAAGTTACATGACTACAGTATGCCACTATACAGAGTGATTAAGGAAAACTAACCTGTGAATTGCAAGGAAAAATATGTTCCCAGAACACCTAACTGCTTTTTAAAATTCTGTGCTTAGTATGCAAACTGCTATGTGTATATTAGTAGAAAATATTATTGATATACCTTCATAGCAAAATCCTAAAACTAGCATAAACCACCTAACCTGAGAGTTATTTTGCATTTTGTACCTGATTTTTATATTCCCTTATTAGAATTTCGATGTTGTCAGTAAAAGAGAACATGAATGCTTCAAAATAAAATTGAATATATGTTTAGTTACTGCAGTCTTGTTTTGCAGGATGATTTTGCTTTTTATTTAAACCCACAATAGCATGGGCAAAACTACTAGTGCAAAAATGTTTCATTTGAGTAATTCACTGCTGGGTGATTCTGACAAGCTTCAATAACTTTGTCACAAAGGCGTCTTTTATGAAATATATCTAAGAAATATTAGGTCTAATCAGAACATGTTAATACTTTATAAAAGCTGATTAGAACTTCCTTGTCTTGACTGTAAAAGTGACACAATGAACAGAAAGAAATGTGGCTAATATGTATATAATTTACAATACCTGCTTAGAATTATGCTTCTTGAAAAAGAAGAGTTCTAAACACTTCACTGAATTGTGAAGTGTTTAGAAAATCATGATGATGTCATTTTGACTATACAGAAAGGAAAGCAGTGAAGAACCAGAATGGAATTTTTTGGCCTAATAGGTTTGGATTATTGCTTCTCCCTGTTTAATATTTCAGATATATTAATCTTTCAGTTGGTGGACATAATAACAGGATTTCCTTAAAGAATTAGTAGGAACTCCATATATGAAGCCAAAAGTCTCAGTGAAATTTTTAGTTTAGATGTCTAAGTGAAACATAGCTGTAGGATTTGGTTTAAAAGCAGGTGATTGCAGCCACTAGGCAAATCAACAGTGCTGATGAAGAGCAACTCAAATGTGCCTGTTTAGTATGCTCTGAAGTACACTTCTTTACTGACTCATTTAAAAGGACAGAAGACCCAAATAGCACTGTGTGTCCAAAGCCATTCAGTTTGAAAGTTCCCATTCTTTTCTTAACATTTTAGGATTAAGGATATGAACATAATCTGTTTGAAGTGAGCTAATCTGGTATGCTGAGAACATCCTTTAACTGTGATTTAATTAATTGTATTTATGCTTTTAGATGGGGAAAATATTGATGTTTAAGATGATATATGAGAATTAATAGGACTTGAAGTGAAGTATCTTGCTGTATCTGTTATTTCTGACAATTTGTCACTTTTTCAAGTGTGACGACTCACGTTTACTGCCATGAATCCTAATTTATTTAACTAGATCATAAATCTTTCAGGGGGTGTAAACTTGAGCTATAGGTCTTTTTCACCATGAAGATACATTTTTATTTCTTTGGATCTTTTTTATTAATAAAAATTCACTGTATTTTGTATGATTTTGCAAAAATTAAGTCGAGTCTTTTGCATCTACAAAATAGAGGGTGATTTTTGTTCGGATTTTTACGGTGCTAACTGTGACACTGGTAGTTCATGCTCTAGACCACTATTTCCCTGTGATATTCTGACTATACAGCTGTTATTAATGTGAGGTAGGTTTAAACTGAATGTCCTACTAAATTAAGGTTTAAGATTGAATTAAACCTTAAATTCTTCTTTTATCAGAGAATGGTCAGCTCACAGAATGTGAGTGGAAATTAGCTTCAATTTATAATCTAAGTTGTCTGATATTTAAATGTAATCAAGGTCTCAAGTGATTTGCCAAATTGGCACCATTAATATCCATTATTTATATTAAAATACACATGTATGGATATGTTCAGACCTTTTTTGTACTGTTTTAATCTTCGGCTCTTTTGTCTTCAGATCCAATGCTAGGCCAAAGTACTTGGCACAGTTTTTCCAAGAAACTTTGATTAGGGTCCTCAAGTATTTCAGGAAAAGATTGGGGTAAACAAAATGGGGGGGAAAAAAGAGGTAAACAAAACTACCTACAGCAACTAGTGTTTGTTCCTTTTACTGACATGTTTTTAATCAACTGCATGTTTATTTTGTATATGATCACATACATTCACACACATAGAGGTTTGCAGCTTTTACAAAAGTAAAGTATTGTTGTTAGAGCAGGTGTTCAGACTTGTAACAAAAACTGAGTTACTGAATTGAGAATTAAGCAAAAGAGAAATAAAAGTTTAGGAATGGGGTGAATTGTTCAGTGTCAGCATCTAATGTGAGCATCGTTATGTTTTACTGGTATGAGACGGCACGACTGTATTATGACTAGAAAACTGATTTTGTATTTCAATTTTAATTGAACTTCCAATATATGAACTCCGTGGACATGTGTCTGAGTTTAATAACCTTCAAATACATGTTCAGATTGAATGACTGAGTCAATTATTTCCTCACAAGTACTTATTAGGATTGTGTTGGAGGCATACAAATAGCAAAGGAAACATACTCATGAATATGCCACTTGTTTCCAAATTAATTTCTCTCAACCTTGGCAGCATGTTTTTTGTTAAATAATTATTCCTGTATTTGAGGTGTTTTTGTAGTACTACAGCAAATGAAAGTTGCAGCACTCTGTATTCACTGAATAAATGAGCTTAAAATTACAATGCCACCTGAGTCAGTGTTGTATTCTCAAAAGTGGTGGATATGGCTTAATTGGGTAGTGAACAATGAAACCTTCCTGTAATTGGGGGGTTCAGTGACTCAGTGCGTGGTGATGTCTCCCAGACAGTATTTACCAGTATTAGCTAGGTAATTCTGGTATATATTAATTGCAGGTGGGAAAAGGGCAGGGGGGTGGCAGAGAGAGCATTTATATATTGTTGGACAACCACTGTCGTAAGACTAAGGTTTTTTTCTGGAACACCTTGCAAAAGCAAGTAGCATAGGGGTTTTTTGTTTTTTTGTTGTTTTTTTTTTTTACAAAAGTATTGAGCAGCCATGGTTCCTTTTGCACCACTGCTTAAATGGTTTACTTTGTTATCACTCCCCTTCTTAATGAGCAACAACGTAAGGCATTTTGTGGAAAGAAAAATACCCAAGTTTTCCTTATTAGTGCATGTTCCTTTGTCAGTTAGATGAAAGCAAACTATGCTGTGTTTAGAAGCACTATTTCTTGCACTGGGTAATTTAATGAATTTTGTCATTGCGAAAGGCACATTTTGATCGTAATGTATTTCCTTAATGCACTTAATCTGCATGTCATGAGAACACTTGGCCTTCGCCCTTTCCTTATACTGAATTAATCTTCTAGCCTTTTTATCTCAGACCTCACACTGAATAATGCCGTAAACTAGAAAACCAAAGGATGACACCACAGAGAAACAAAGAACTATTACTTAATAAGATAAATGTAGCACCACTTCTGCTAATTCTAATTTACTTAGAAGTTACTGAGGTTTCTTCCGTCACATCATCCATCACAGACAGATGTTAGGGTGGGAGAGAAGAAAGCAATTAAAATCATGTTCTTCATTTCAGGTATTTTGTCATTTCTTATTCAGTTAGGTTCCATTGAGTGTTTCACTCTTGCTGCCAAGTATAAAATAATTTGTCAAGTTTTGAGGGGTTAAAATTAGTGTCCATGAAAGGACTTGCATTGACAGCCACTAAGGATGGAGTATAGATATATTTTACTTCTAGAGCAGGTGCTGCATTAACAATGACAGTCAAAGCTTCCCCAGGCTGACCCATTATCATATGTTTCCACCTTGGCCTGCAATGTAAACTCTTAGTGATGAAATCTAACATTTTGACATTTGGGTCGGTGGACTTTCACATAGCAAAGTCCACCTGTAGCATTTCCTGCCTGAGGAAGCTGTCAGGTGCTGTGCAGGATCTCAAACAGGATTGAAGTATTTTATATGCAGTAAGGACAGTCAGAGCTATGCAGGCTAAGATAATAAGTGTAATCAAATTTCATACTCCAAGGAATACACTGATTGCCTCAGGGATCAGGAAAAATTTAACTCCATATCGTCACCTTTTATACTGCTTAACGCAAGCAGAGCAGATGTAACAGGGCAAGGAGTCCTCTAAGGCATTAGTTGTTGTCCACTTTTTCTGGCAGCGTATCAAATTGTATAGACCAATAGTTCAACAAAATAGAACCTATAGAAAAGAGGAAATCTTTGGTACTGTTGAAAAAATGGCATTTTGGGGTGGGAGGGAGATTTTCTACACTGCAGCAGCTTAAATTAGAAAATGGTGTACTTTAGACTCCTATTTGTCTTTGATTTGTCTCACATCACAATCCTAAATGCTGCAGTTCCAAACTTTTAGTTAGTATTTTTTTCATGTAAATGTGTGTGTAAATCTGTTGGTGTCAACCAAGTATTCCCTGAGGCAGATCCTGGCTCATGCAAACCCTTCATCACACCAGTGAAATCAGGGAGCTAGAGCACTTTACACCAGCTTAACATCTTGCCCTTAATTATTGAATTCCTTTGTTTCGTGATTTGTGTGATAGAAACACTCTGTGGGTACTTTTGAGCAGGCTGTTGACTCATTTGGGAAGCACAGGTAAAGCCACCCATGTATTTCTCTCTTCCTGTAGCAGACCCCCTGGTTCATGGTGTCTAATGTCTTTCACATGCATTTTGGACTAAGATTAGGGTTTACTTTAAGGGTACCCAGTTTCTGATATTCCTTTTAGCCTTAAATAAAAACAAAGTTGTAAGATAACAGCAAGCTCCTTGGTTAAGAGCAGTAGGGAGGATTTAATGCAAGATTTTGTGCTTTGAAATGTCATTGCTGAAGTCAACCTGCTCATTTGTAACAGGTGTAACCGCACCTGGTGAAATAAGCAGCATTTTGTGAGGGTGCTGTGGGCCCCGGCAGGTGCTAATGCCCCTGCCCTGCCCCACCTGGGCCCCTGCCCTGCCCCACCTGGGCCCCTGCCCTGCCCCACCTGGGCCCCTGCCCTGCCATTTAAGCTCAGGCTGGGGCATGTTGCTCTCCTTCTGGCAGGGCTCCAGGCAGCTCTTCTCCAGACTTCCTGGGCTTTCCTCTGCATTTCCAAGGTTGGCTTTGGACCTGACCCAGCTCGATGGTTCCGGAGCCTCAAGGGAGCCTGTTGCACCCGCCAGCCCCAGCAGGTATGTGGGTTGGTGAAGGCCCTGCCTCGCCGGCATTGCCCAGGGTCCCTGCTCGCCCTCCCTCACGCTGCAGCCCTGCTCCCAAACCTCTCTCATGCAGTGACCCTAAGGTGGTGGGATGAACCCTTCAAACAATCAAGTATCTGCCTGGTTTCATAACCTGGTTTTAAAAGTCTGGGGTTTATGATGTTTGTTTCTGCCTCTGTTATCTCATCAAATGGTGACCTGAGGCCTCTTGAAGCGATGAGGGGGCAATAATCTCCTGGGGGCTGAGGTCTGCATTTGTCCTGTTTGCTTTTGTGGGGATTCGCTGCTCTGTTTTAAGTTGATGTCCTGAGGCATAAAATTTCTGAAGGACTTTGTTCCTTCTGAGTTTGCTTTTTTCTTAAAAAAAAAAACCAAAACAAACCCCCAAAACCCCCCAAAAACCCCCCAGCCTAGCTGCTTTCTCATATGTTTGTCTATAAAAGGTGGGGGTTTAGGTGGTGTGCCCTGCAGAAGAGGTGGAATGTTAGCTAAGATTTTTGGCCTTCCTTACATGTTATTGAATCAAGGATAACTTGCTTAAGTCAGTCATGTTGTACTAGTATAAAATAGTTTTTAATCAAGAAGCTGATAACTATCTGTTATGTTTTTACATGTGTCCCCTTGTATTATCTCTGATAAGTCCTCATTTAAATTTTGGTCTTTGTTAATTCTAAAAGAAGATGCATGTACTAGTGAGAGCATTTTGTGGAGGTGCAGGTAAAGTCCTTGAGAAACAGGGCAGTAGAAAGCTCAGGCTGGCAGATGGTACTCGGGGCTCAGAGAAAATTGGGGCAGACTGTGGGCAGAAGAGGGAGGAGGGAAAGGGGCTGATGCTGGGAGGACAGTCATTACTGCCTGATAGCTGCCAGCAGAGGCAAAGATGGAAGTAGAAGTGCTCTAACTGTGTATTCAGTGTGAATGCCACAGCAGCTTAAGTCGAGGAAGATGTCCTGATAATGGAAATAAATTGTGTGCTGTGGATTTGCAGAGGAAAACACAGTGATGGAAAGACAGAATAAGATGTTAACTGTGCTGGACTTGGAACTGTAACTTGGATATTGAGCTGAAGTGAAAAAGGCAGGTGTAAAATTAGCTGACTTAAGAAGGGGGGCATATGATGCTGAAAGTAGAAACCAAGGAGACTGCCTGTCTATAGAATATGGTAGCTTAAAGGAAATGCAGCTTTCCTGGCTGCGGCCCTGTAGCTACCCATCTGAATATCTAGAGAGCAATACATCATGAGTAAAGGCAGCTCATTGCTGATCTTTGCTAAGAGAGGTATATCCTGCAGGTGTGAAAGCACTATCTAGAAGATAAATAAGACTGAACCAATTATAAGTATAAATATTTATAACATTGTCCTGTACTTCAAGGGTAGCTTTGTTGCTGGTTGTATCACAGTGCAAAATGGCAGCATGCTGAATACTTGCTCCCAGTGCTTTTTGTCAGGGATCCCAGTGTCTCTCATGAGACACCTGGTGGGTCTGGGATGTTAGCTGCTACAATTACATTTGGTGTTTAGATTGTCTAGGTACGATTGGGGGAACAGAAAGAAGAGTTTTCTGGTGCAGAGTGGCTGCAGCTTGCGCTGGCTGGGCTGCCTTAGAACGGCCATTAAAATCGGCATCTTATTCTTTGTACTGCAGAGCTTCTGTACAGAGAATCAAATCACCTGGATGGCTGCTGCTGGTTTAATAGTATAATTGAGTAGTCTAAGCAGCATCTTAGCAGCCGCTCCAAGAGGCTTTAACCTCAGTGTATACACATTTCCTAGGATTTTGTTTTACAAAGAGAGGGATTATTGTCATATTCATTGTAATCACTCTAAGTACTCTAGGCCCGATTCCTGCCTTGTACCTTCTCCAGTCAGTTACAACTGTCTAAAAGGACTATAAAAAGTGACGACACTAGAACGATTGCAATCTTTTTACCCTTACAGAGACATAAATGATTGTACATTGTACATGGCAGAGGAGAGCCAGGCCACGTGCAGAATGAGTAGGTCAGTACAAGTATTAAGTCATTGCTGAGTTGCGAGTGAGTACCTGGTAGGAAAAGGCAGTGGAGACTTTATGCTGTAATTCTAAATGAGGTTTCTATTCAAATCTGTCTTCATGTCTGCTATGGTGCTTGGGCTTGCTGGGAGTTGTATTGATCCTCAAAGCAATCATTACTATAGACAGTGGTCTGTGGTGGGGTTTTTTGGTTTTGTGGTTTGGTTTTTTTGTTGTTGGGTTTTTTTTGTTGTTTGGGGTTGTTTGTTTGTTTGTTTTTCCTCAGACTGTATTCAGCAGGTGTCTTCAGCTGTCTGCAGTCTGCTGTGCCAGGCGTGGGCCAGGTGTCAGGAACTGGTTGTAGGCAGTACTGATTTTAGGCAAATGTAAAAGAGACTTTTAAGCTGGGGTATGCAACTAAAAGTGCATCTTAAAAAAAAAAAAAAAAAAAAAGTGAATGGTAGACAGACTTTTGGTAGCTGCATCAAAGCTTGGATTAAGCTTGCAGAACCCCGAAGTTTAAGCTAGTTATGGCTCTACTGCTTCAGAGACAAAGTTTGAATGGCAGAATTTCCCTGCCTTGAGAGCCAGCTCTCTCCAGACAGAGCAGAGTACAAAGAGTGCAGATGCCTGGAGGTTCAGGCTGGCAACCGAACCTGAACTGACAAGACAGCCCTCGGCTTGTGATTAAGACAAATCTCCCTTTGCACATGTGTATCTGGTTTAACCTGAATGTTCTAGCTGTATTTCCACTCAAACTGTAAATAGTTAGATATCCTTACAAGTGCCAGGGAAAGAAGATGCTGAGTTACCTCTTCAGGGTAGTTTATAGGCCACTGTCCATGGCTCCACTAGCACTAAATGTCTCGGTCATAAAATGCCAAATCTTAAGTATGACAAATAGTCCTAAATTATATTAACATTTATTAAAGCAAAGGTGGAGAATGCCTTTGAGAGACTTAGTAGAGGCTTTACTAAATTTGCATATAAATAAATCACTCCATTATTATTATTGTTTGGAAGTGCCGTATTTCCAAGGTTATGCTGTTGTCAAGGCAAAAGGTTCCATACTGCATTTGCAACCAAGCCTGACTGATGAAGGTTGTTGGGAGGAATATGTTTTCCTTCCAGAATCTTAATTAGCTTGACTTTAACTCACAACAGGAGATTCTGCCAGCTGTCAGCTACTGCTTGGATCTCTTACTAATTAAAACTCTGAGGAAACCTATTAAAGGTGTTCAAAAAGCCAAATCTCCCTTTAAAACATCTCTGGCACTGCAACAAAGACTGTATGACAGCAATATTGCAGCATAGATAACTTGTCTTCTGCTTTTCATCTCAGCAATATGCCAGTTATGTTACCTGGCTATATAGGCTCTTTATTCAAAGCCCTTACCTGTCACCTTCCTATGAATGGACTAAAAGGAATTTGAGGTGAAATTTTACTGGTATTCAGTTTTGGTATATCTAACATTCAGACTTTCTAAAGCAGTGAGTGTAGCTGATACCGAAATACTTCTCTATAAGTTTAATTTCTGAGGCAGCAACATCCTGTAGTTTGTAAATATTTTGAGTGTTGAAACAGGTTATGATATAACTTTTAATTAATACCATTGTTGTGCCAAACTTCATGTTGTTAATTAGATGCTGCAACTGGGGTATATCTGTACTTTAAATCTTTTCCAGTGTACCTGTTTCAGAGACAGGTTTAAAAAAAAAAAAAATCCTACTTATGTACCTAGTCAATTTTCTAGGCAAACAAAAGTCCTAAGCAAGGTACAAATATACTCCCAAAAATTTTTTCTTGGCAGTACCTCTTTCTCTACTGGGGATCTGGCAAACTAACTGTGGCTTTTGTAGGCCATCTACAAAGGCAAAAAAATTGCTATTATAGCTGTATTTTATCTTCTCAGGTGTAGACAGACAAAATCTAAGACGATTTTGCAGAAAGAAAAGAGTTAATAGAACAGCAAGAGATTTCAGTTGGCAGGCACATTGATTGGATGGGAAACAATGTTTAGTTTTCCAGAAGGTCACTGAGTTTAGAACTTCACTCAAATTGTTATAATTCAATTCAGATGTGGTTTCTAAACAGGTTGCTGGATTCTTCGTAAGGAAGTAAGGGGCTATGAGAAACACTTTTGTGACAGATGAGAGAGCCTCTAGGTAAAGTTATTCTTGTTAGACGTCCGTGAAGAAAATTATCTATCCATAATAAGTTCTCCCCGCATGTTCTGGAAGGTGGCACTTAGCAAGATTTCTGATTTGTGGAAGAAAAAGCTTAGAGCTGCTGCCAAGGTTTAAGGTACCTGGGATTACTCAGAAGTGAGTTGTGGGATTTCTCCAGAAGAGAAGTTAAAGTCCCTCTGACTTTATGTATGACCTTTCTCTGCTCCCTCAGATGGCAGGTACTGCTGCTTCTGTTCTCCTGACACCTCACAGAAGTTTGAGAAGGCTCCCTATGTTCCTTCTTGGTGTTTAGTCCCACACTAAGTGTAATTTCATTGGTGCCTAGGCCCTGATTATGAACCCTTCTGGTGCTCCTTTTTTCCAGCCAGGGGAGTGTCTAGCAGCACCTGTGCACATCAATGGATGTATGGTGGGTGCATCTGGCTCAACAGTGCAATAGTGAAAGCCGTAGTCATATACTGATTTCTTTCTACTTGCAGGCTATCTATTCCTGTTCCTGTGTCTCCCTGGAAATATATGACTTTTTGCAAATAGTTAGATAATGTTTATACTGTGATCTTCTATAGTTTCTAGGTACTTATTTGGCAGAATAAGAATTGTTTTTCCCAATGTTACATTTGTTGATTTCCTTATTCCTATCCAGGGCTAGACATCTTTGAGTCAGTATTGCATTGATCTTATTGTTCCTACTATTTCTTCAATTAAGCATGATGTAATGCCAGTGGTACATATTTTGTATTACATAGCTGTAGTTTTTACAAGGTCCTAAAGCAATTCTGCAAGCATTTAACAATAGGTTAATTAAAGGGTACATTTTATTAATTGAATTTCAGACAGCAAGTTCAATCAAATACTTTGGGAAAAGATAAGATGATTGTTGAAACTCCAGTAACTAATTTGCTTGGGTGTGCCCATCACTGGAAAGAAGAAAGTAAGTTTTAGCCAAAAAAAATTAAAAGTGCCTCAACAAACTTCTTTGAGCACTCCTAAAGGGATAAATTAGTGTCATGCCTTTCTAAGCAATACTTCAGGTTTATGCAATTATGTTCTTTGATTTAAAAACAGAAACAAATTTAAGAATGAGATTACAGATTGGTGTGTGTGTGTCCCCCAAAGTAATACTGTTTTGGAATAAAACCTGCTTGATGTCTCTGTATGTTTACACAACAAAATATTTTCATTTTGAACCTTCCCCTTTCTTCCTCTGAAGGAAAGATCATAACTTCTGTCCTTGCTATTATAATAGATTATCTAGTTTTTCTGGAATAAAGACGCACATTTATTTCATAGACTGTTGGTTCATCTAGGCATATTTGTGTCTCAGTTGTTTTTGTGTTAAAGTTGATTGGAAAACCATCTCTTTCTTAATTAAACTGCACAGAAAGGAAGAGGGAAAATTTTTTATTGGTAAAAGCTTCCCGTGAAAGACACTAAATACTCATCCATTTATTAATTGACTTTGTCACCTGGGGAGACTAAACTATTCTAATACTGAAATATAGCTCTGTTAGTATCTTAGTGGTATAGAATTATTTTTAGGTATTATCCTGTGGGAATCTTAGCATTTCATTGTGTAAGAGGCAAAATAAATCATAAAATTCTCAGTTCATCCATACAAAGCTCACATGGCAAGTGCTCACATTTAGAGTACTGAGATGTACAGATGGTAGTTCTAGAAATGTGGGCTTGCTTTACATCATTTTGACTTAATTAAAACTATGTAGTTAGAACCTCAAAATTACCATTGTATTATCATCACTGAATGTTACATCTTTCCTTGTATCTGCTAGGAAAAAGTTTACAAGTGTGTTTCTGTATATATCTTCTGTATATATCTACCTATGTCAAATTTGTGGTTTTACATGGGTTGGTGTGAAATCTGAAGTTGTTAACAGATTTCGTTTTCCACATCCAGCTAAAGCTATGTGCTGCTCTAGTCCCTTTTGGCAGCATATTTCCCAGTTTTCATATCAACATAGGTACTGATTTATCTCACTGAAAGATGCAGCAAGAAGATTTTACCTTTTGACCTGTAATAGTAATACAAGGTGTTATTAAAAAAAAAACAAAAAAACAAAACAAAACCAAAAACCCACCACAAGTTGTAAAATTTGGCAAGGTGTTCTGTTAAGATATAGACTTTTTTTTTTTTCAAGTAATGTGAAGTCAAACAAATAAAATCAAAACAAAAAGTATTGGTCTCTTTTATAAGTAATATTTTGTGTGATTTAAACTGTAATCACTGTGTTTCATGTATGTTTGATCTGAGGTGTTACTACTTTCAACTAACAGCAGACTGAGAAAGTTAACAGGGCATGAGCTCAAAGCTCTACTCTAACTTATATGTATTTTAAATCTGAAATTTACTGTCCAGCAGAAGAGTAGCTTTGCTTTCTCTGCCTCTGTGAAAGCCCTAGTGACTTGTGCTAGTGACTGCCCTGGGAACGGGCCAGGAGTGTGCACATCAGCAGCTACAGTAGCAGGGAGACTCCCTGCCCCAGGCCTGGGGGACTTTCGGGGGCATCTGCCCTCCTGTTCGTGGCCTGTCTTGTGGCACTATCGCGTTGGCCCCACATTGTTGCTGTGATGCCCTCCCTTTGCCCACTGCCAGCTTGAGGATACCTGCTGATCTTCTTGTCAAAGACTTTCTTCTCAGTACCCCTGTGAGAGAAGGAAATTTTTGTTAGCATCAAGTGTAGTGGCACAAATTGGCAGCATGTGGGGTTTAGTTGCTTCTTCCAGGTATCAGAGACAGTGAGTAAAAAATGCCTGAAGTCCTCCCTTCTGAGATTTGGATGCATTCTTAGACACAGGACCACCTTTCCTCTCTGCTGGACTGAAAACTTGCTGCTCTTGAGAGTAACACTTCAGAACTCAGTTAAGGGAGTAATGACAGGCAGCCTTTTCTAGCTTCCAACATTAGGTACATTAAGTGAAAGAAATTAACATCAAGAAAACCCTTGGGAGTGTAACACCTGGCTCATCATGAACCAGCAATGTCATCCTTATGTTGAATTACATCTAATTGGACTTAAAATTCCTTTTCTGCTTAATGGTCTCTTATGAAAAATGATTATCCCTCCTATATTGCACTCTTTGGCAGGTGAGTGTTTATAGATTCTGTGCAAGAATGATTTTCTGGCTGCTAAACTTATTTGCTTTATTGTACATGTAAGACACACCGATATGCCAGCAAGAGGGACCAGGATAACATTTAGACAAAGATTAATTTGTTAAACAACAATTTAATAATTCATCTTGATTCAACTCTTCAGGTAACAACTCGGCCCTTCACGTAGTTCACCTTGTTGCATCAGAAAATTAAAGCCAATACTAGTTGTCTTTTTGGAAGAAAAAAAATCTTATAGGTGATACAGGAGTAATAAAAATCAGAAAGTATCATACAGTGTTTGTATTGGATAGTCTTGTACTCTAATAACGTGTGCCGTAAGAACATCGTGTGCTAGTTTTATAGGAATGCTTGTGCAGAGTTTACCACCTAGACATTTTCCAGTAACATTTTAGCAAATCTATGGAAAAAAAAAAATTGTTGAGGCCTTTTCTTCTCTTCGTAACGCTTTCCTTGGCTTTTTACTGCTCTTGATTCCCCAGTTTAAATTAGTGCTCAGACACCTGAAAAAAAAGTGTTAAGGGATGCAAAGTGTAAGTAGTTTGATTTTTCATCTGTTTCTGCTAGCTTGTTTGTCCAACGGGAGGCCAGAATGATTCTTCTCTGAGGCTTGCAGCTTTTTCAGAATGTTCTAGAGCTAAAATCATTGCCATAAGTATTTGTAAGAACTGGGCTACCACAAGGCTAGTAGAATACATAAACAAGTTTGTGGAGTTCAAGGGATGTGCATTTTGTTTTACGTTGGGGGAAAACTTTCTCTGTTCAAGGAGACATTTCAGGAAATGCCTGCACAGACTACAACAGGAATACAAATTGCACAGATTGTGTATACAGTGTTTGAAGGCACACTTCTAATTAACCTCCACAGTTAATATGTTATTCTGTTAGCGTAATTATTGATGTTATTGAAGAGATAACAAAGGCCTTTGATTTTATAGAAGCTGTAATAAACACTGTTTTTCTGTTGAATTGTTGCCTAGATGCATCTTCTTGCTTCTTTCATTTTTGAAGAACTGTACTAAAGGAAGAAAGAATATACACGAAAATCTTCAAGTGTGATTTTTTTTTTTTTTTAATTATTATGTCACTACAAAAATCTCTGGCTATTTCTTGTTGTAGTATCTGCTCATATTTAATATAACTGATTTTTTTTTCCTGCAAGAGCTTCTGTTTCGTGGGGGGGAAGATGGGGAGAGGGAGGCGAGAGGAACAACAAAAAAACCCCATCAAACCAGAGAATTATCTGTTTTCTTGGCAGCAGAGATGGGAAATGCTGGTCTTACTGTAAATGGATTGGTGAAGACTAGGTTGCTGCTTTAACCTTGTTGCCTAATAAGCAAGGTACCTATTTGTTACCGCTGGTTCTTACTGTAAAGATACTAAGTTGCAAAGTATGAAGAGGACAAAGTAGTTGGTTTTGGTCTGTTTAGGTCTTCAGATGATTAAGCCTCCCATGCTAATACACATAGGAACCTGCTGCTTTTTAAATGATAGAGGTCACAATATAAATGTCAATCTTGCACGTTTTTCCTGTTTCAGTTCTCCCACCTATACCTTTGTTGAGTCAAGGCCCTATTGATTTCTTGCATTAAGCTAGAAAATGAATTGCTTTTTATGCTTAACAGCATTTTCACTCTTATTCTATTAAAAACAAAGGATCAAAATCACTTGTAAGAAAATACTCAGTTGTGATAAAATTGTGTGCAGTCGCCAAGTTCACCATCATGTTTTATTTTGGGATGAACACAGGAAAACAGGCATAAATAAAACACAGGTTACTCTGTCGCTCGTAGTTTGAGAAGCTGTGTGACTGATGTATTGAGTTTTGCAGATATCTAGAGTTACATTAAGACATTATGGGACACATACAGAACTGTTTTTCTACTATATCCTTTCTTCCTGTTAGGTTTTTAGGTCTCTAGCACCTGCGCAGTTAGACAAGCATCCCTGCTAGCAATTTTAGCCTCTCTGCATAGATTTCCACCTATACTTGCCATCTATCTTCTATCCCCTGTTCTCTCTCTGCTTTTGCTAAGTGCAGGATATATTGAACGTGCTATTAAGTGCAGAATCACTTTCAAAATTTGGAGTCAATGCAATAACCTCAGGTATGTTGTCTGGTGGAGGGATCATGCCTAGAACAACTGTTTCTAGAAGCTTAAACTACTTCTGCCCAAGGAAGATGATGCTGGGTTCCTAGTTATTTAAAGGCTTGTAAATTCTTCTGTGGATCAACAAATGGAAGTGGAGAAAGAACCTCAGTGCACCAGTCTGTTACCTACATCTTGTATAACACATTACTAGTGGTGTCATAAAACTAGTATACTTTGAGAGATCAGAAATCTAGAAAGATATATGTTATAGGGTCATTAAAAGTTCATCTACATTTTTTTTCCAGCTCAGATTTAGTCTAGAGGAACAGGAAGAGACTAAGAGCCTCTTCTCCTTCTTCCAAACCAAGTCAAGCCTAAGCTTCAAAAAAAAGGTTCAAGGGAAAACATTTTGAATATTCATTGTGATATTAAGTTGCTGTTGTGTTTTTATTGGAATAAAATAAATTGGAATTGGAATTGGAATTTGGAATCCTCTGCGCCAGTTGGAATCCTCTGCGCCATTAAAGTGATAAACAGTGGAAAGACAAGGTGTGATTCTATGTTGACAGAGGATCAACTGTTAGTACTCATTTAACCCAAAGTGGATATGTGTGCATGTTGATATTTAAGTGGCCAGAGCTAGGCTAGTTTGATGGTTTTTAAACAGATTTATGCTGAAGTTGATACTTAATATGTTATAAGTTTGAGTGACATAGATGATACAGGACTGATTCTAAAATTCTGAGACAAAAATTCCTATCTGAATTGGGGACCCTTCCAGCAGTATTTTTACTTGTATTTATCAAGGCTCTGCCTACATTGGTTCAAGCAGTATTTTGAGAAGAGAACATGAATATTGTATGCTGGCATGTGTCAGTAGTCCTGGGGCTAGTATATGTGCTAAAGAAAAAAGTGGTATAGATAACTTAACAGCAAAAAAAAAAAAAAAAGTTTTCAAGGGGAAATATCAATGCATTGCCCCTCTTTTTAAAGAGAAAACTGCAAAAATGTTGAGCATTCTTGTATTTATACAGACATAACTTATAAGTGTTTATACATGAAATCCCAGGTATTAGTCACAGTGTTATTCAGCAGCTGCAATCTGAAGAGTCTTAATAGAAACATCTGTGATCAAATGTGTGTAGAAGAACCCTAAGGCTATTGATTGCTCCAGTCACACCTCCATCTGCTAGCCTGTTGTTGCTCGCACCCTCCATTGCATTTGTGTATTCTGTGTAGCATCTCCTGGAGGGCAGTGTTTGAGGGTTGTATGTTAATCCTTCAAACAGAAGGGTCCTAATCAAGATCCTTGATTACTGCCGTGATAGAAATAAAATGAAAACAATGATAGACTGACTTTTGTTGGCCAAAGATGTTGTATTAAGTAACACATGGTTAGCAGGGTTTTTAGCAGTCTGGTAAAACTCCAATTTTTTTTTTAATTTTTTTCTTGATTTGGAACTAGAAAAATAAATGGTTTCATATATGAACCAATTTTGAATTAAAATCATGATGGTTTTAACTGTTCTATTTGTTCTCTATGTAACTGGTACATATCTAATATTGCAGATGTGGGTTTGAGGGGACAAATGATAGCATAAATGAAACATCCAGAAATAATATGGACAACAGTACATGTTCTTACTCTGAGCATAGTGCAGTGTGCTCTTCAGATGAGCCTAAGAGATGAGAGGAGCATGGTTTTGTATTACAAATGCTATAAGGTAAGATGTTACTTAACACAATATGAGCTCAGTATCACATTAGAGCCTCTCAAAGGGAAATCCAAATCATATCCTATTAGTATGATATATATGATCGTCTGTTGCTTTCTTTTAGCTCATTAAACCTTCCCTTTAGCAGGACCTGTTGCACTGAAGTAAACCTCATGTTTCCTCCTGGAATTCCTGAACATTATGTAGCATTAAGGTCTAATAGCATACACTGCTACTTTGCTTTTGCTGAGCATAAGACCATGTTTTTATTATATGTTAACGTCTATTTGACTTGCAGAGACTTTGTTGTTTTGGTGCAAGTGAACAGTGATGATATTCACAATGTAACACACATTACAGGGGTCCTGTGATTGAATGTAGGTCACATTCACCTCTGGTGTGACTCTGCAGCTATATCTGGCATTAATTTGGACCTTAATGAGCATGTGGAAAGATGTTACTAGCATTCACAAAAGACATTTAGGACCTAGAAATGTTCCATGTTATTCTAAGCTGCTAAAAAATAATGGGGAGCTGGGGGGGAGGGAGGAGTGTTCAGATTGTTCAACAAAATGTAGCTTGGATTAATTCTCAATTTTTCTTCTTTACCCACCAACAGTTAACATGGAACACTAATAATTATTTTTAAACTGCTGACTTAAGTCTTCTAAAATGTCTGCTGTAAACTCTGGCTGCTGCTGCTAAAGCTAATACTGCACAGTTTTTCCTTTAAAGAATCTTTTCCTGATAGCTTTCATTTTTATTTAGGTAATGGTGAAGCTGGAAAATCACACTTTCTCTACCAAACTCCATTGCTGTTTATGCTAACATTTTTTCTATCTGTTCTGAATAAAGGCAAACACAATCTGGCTGTTTTAAGGTTTTTGTGCTTACCTGTGTCACCAGTGAAATGCTCACAGAATGAGAAATATGCTTAAACGATTCAACAGAGCCACCATGTTTACTAGTGTTTTCAAAGCACAATGCAGCATCTTTATCTGGGGTAAATGACTGTGCTGAGATCTGATTAAATTGTGCACCCATGATGCTTTGTACTTCAAGCCAGCAACCTGAATGTTTATTTTCTAGTTAAAGAATTTAAGATCATTTTTTATTGCCCTATTTTTCTGTGGATTAAAAGTGTGCACCTGAGTAGGTAGCCCAGATCAGCTGACATCTTGTATTCTCTAAAGCTGTAGGTAAAGTAATGGTGTATTTTAACTTGCTAGAAGCAGGGTAATTTAAATTATGTCTATATAGTATATACTTTGGCTGAAATTCTTTTTGTGCAGAGACTGAATACTTACATTTTGTATTAGTAACAGCTGAACAAGCCTTATGTTGACCCTTTGCACAGGGCTGAACTTTGCCTAAGGAAAAAAGGGTAGTAAAATGTCACAGAAGTGTCACATATTCTGCCTACATTAACTTTACATGGAATGTAGAATCAGAATATGTTCAATCTGTTCTCTGAGGAGGAGGAAAGGAAAAGGTGCTGAAAGAGTGAAATGAGATTATTAAACAGATATCAGTGCTAAAATAGGAATGTGACCCTTATTCTTTTTGCTAAAGATGTGTGTAAATGTTAAGCAGCAAACATTTAAAGTGCTCATTTCTGTCATATGCAAGCACAGTATTTGATAATTAAATTGCAGTGAAAGCAAAATGAGTGGTGGACATCAGACAGTCTTGATAAAACCCAGTGCTCATTCCCAGTGACATGAGGCTGAGACATGCAATCACTTAAGCCAGACAGTAAATAGACCTTATGACTATCTTCTATACATGACACTTGCTATTTCCCTGAATGTGTTCTTGGTACTTGCAAATTGGGTTGTCCTAACTTGCTCTCTTTTCTCCACAACTTCTATTTTGTCCCTTCTATCCATATAAAACACATCCATATCCATATTTAGAAAAAAAAAAAAACAAAAAACCAAACCAAAATCAGTCTATTGATTATTTTATATGTATTACCATAATTTGTTTTAGTTGTATTGTTGTAATGAAAAAAGATCCATTCAACCAGGAACACCCAACTTGCCGTAAAAGCTACAAAAACTCATTATTCCTTTCAGTTATTTTAAAACCAAGCACCAGAAGGAACTACAGTCCATAGCAAAGGTCACTTCACATTAAAAATATTCCAGTGAGCTTAAAAACTCAGGCATGTATCTCTTTTCCAGTTGTTGCTGATGAAACATAGCACAGAAGTCCATACATAAATTTGCATGAGTGACTTGCAGTGTTCCTCTGGCATTGATGGTATGTTTAAGATGCACAAATTATTAGACAGATACCAACAGAATGTAATGAATAGGGAGATAGTACTCATTAATACACTTCTAATGTATAGTATTGAAATAAACCTCTACAGATCAATGCTATTACTGTTCAGCAGAGACATCTTTGTGAAACAAGTAATTAAGCAGTCACTGGCATAAATAATAATAAAGATGTGAGCAGGCAGAAAGATTAGGCAAGGGGAAGGTGCCATCAGGTGCTACAGGGCTACCGCAGCATGAATATTATGTTTTCTGTTTAGAAATCGAAGCTAAGAGCATCCTATAACATTGTGGCACACTTTTTTTTTTCTTTAACTTGCCTCCTTTCTCCAGATGTGCAATACAATTGAAATTTTTTTACAGGAGCTTTCAGGGAGGTGGAGAGAGCGAATGAAAAGCATTATTTAATCATCTATTTAAATAACTGGGCCTGATCTTGCACTTTTTTTCATGTTGTATCTGTGCTGAGCTCCATTTCAGTTATGCATTGCAGGTGCAGATCCCAGACTTATCCATTGCCACACACACAGGCAGCAGCATCAGAGCTCAAACTCAGAAATTTTGGGTGGAAGTATAATCTTCTACCTCTCATGCTTATAAGTGATTGTTTACCAGTGGCAATCCCAATGGTAGCATGACATAGTTTTCCAAGCCTTTGGAGGAAAGAATAGTTAGTAATTGAACATTGGATTTGTATAAAATAAAATTCCATCAAAGAGATGAGTTTCTCTAGTTAATGACTATATTAATTTTTCAAAATGTTAATCACAGAATGGTTTGGGTCGGAAGGGACTTTAAAGATCATCTAGTTCCAACCCCCCTGCCATGAGCAGGAACACCTTCCACTAGACCAGGTTGCTCAAAGCCTCATCCAACCTGGCCTTGAACACTTCCAAGGAGGGGGCATCCACAGCTTCTCTGGGCAACCTGTTCCAGTCTCTGACCACCCTCACAGTGAGGAATTTATTCCTAATATCTAATGTAAACCTACCCTCTTTCAGTTAATAACTGTGTAACCTATGCCTTCCTCTCTTGGAAGTATGCTTCAGAAAATGATTAACTAAACTGTCTGGGATCTTGAGTTGTTAAGCTACAAGAATTGTGGGAGAATTAGCATTTTTCCTTGTACAGCTATAAATTAGACGTTGAATGCAATTGTCTCCAGAATAATTAGGCTTTTAATATCAAAACTTCAGTGCTATCAAGAATGTCCAATAACATCTGGGGGCTAGATTTTTCAAAATAACTTAAAGGTAAAGATGGGGAATCTAGGTAGGCTTTCAGGAGAGCTGCCTATAGTAGTAGGCTTTGCCTTTTTCTATCTTACCTGTGGTTAAGAGGTGAAAATAATTTAGTACCATTTACTGTATGCATTTGGGCACGTTGATTTTTGGTGCTGGTGTTTGAGCTATTGTTCACTTTCTACGTGATACTGTTGGATAAAATATTTAAAAAGAATTTTCCTCATGTCAAGTGATATCTTGGTTACACAACTGGCTCACTGCTAGGAAAGGTGTGGGGTTTTTTACCCTCAGGGTAGCTATCATGCATTAGTTATTCTGAGTCGAAGCTCAGACAGTATATGGCATGTTACTTGCACCACAGCGTAAATAGATAAGGTCATCTACAGGTGTGGCACAGAGTGAAGACAAGGTCTATGACAAGTTTTATTGAGCAGGGGGCAGTGAGACATGCATAGTGACGACAATACACCAAAATGCAGGGAGCAAAAGGAGCGGAAACAAAGCAGGGGAGATAGGTACTAATACACTTCTGAGAGTCAAATGACAGTGAGAATGGTGAAAGTGATTATTTTGATTGATATTAATTAGCTATGCATGTAGAAAAAAAATCGGTAAACAATCCACCTCTTTCAAAAGATGTATTAATTTACAGGGCATCAGAATAAGGGAAAATCTCTTCTGTCAAGAGCAATGTGAACACTTCCCTTTAAGAAAGTTCTAAGATTTTTGACAGCGGAGTAGAGCTTGGAAGTAGAACCTGAATACATCGAAAAAGTGGAATCTTACCAACTGACATGTGACAGGAATTAAACAAATCTTTTAGAAAAAAAAATTACATACTTTGAATTGATTATAAGACTGTAGGGACTGTGGATATTCATTATTTTAATGTACCTGCAGCTGACAGTTGCATTCTTGCATGAAAGAAGTTGTTAATTATTTTTACTAAAGTTTGATGATAGTTCAATGTGGAGATATTCACCTAAGACTATATGCTTGATTATATTATCTTTTTGGGTTTACTGTCTGCAAGCCAATAAAAAGAAACAGAGTAAAGTAGTGGTATAAGAGCATTACACTATACAGCATATTCAGACTTTTTAACCTCGACTGCTTCAGCTCTTCTTGTGTCCCTGTTGTGTCTTATTCTCCCACATCTTGCATTATCTTGAGAGAAAACCAATCATATGTTAACCTCGGTAGCAGCCTTTACCAATTCTGCTTTTCCTATTTGGCCGTAGTTTTCAAACACAGCTCACAACTTCACCTAATTCTCTTTTTCAGAATGCCACTTTTTAAAAAGTAAGATATGTTTTCTTGTTTACTAATTTCCATGCAGTGTCAGCATTTGCAAATAGCGTTATTCATTGTTAACTCTTGTCACTAAAGAAAAAAAGGATTAGAGGTTTTATTAGAATAACAAGCTTTTGCAGCCCTAAGTACAGAAGCTGTCTTGGAGCCAGATAAGGCTTAGAACATGCAGACCCCAAGCTATAGGAACAATGAATCTTAAAATTTTAAGATTTCTTAAAAAAAAAAAAAAAATCCCTTCTGGTTATTCCTGGTTGTTGATGAAACCTTTATAAATATCATTTAACTGTGCAGTGGTGAAATCTATTTGGATTTTTAAGGCAATATGACAAAAAAAAAAAAAGATGTTGGGGGGTCTGAATTGCTTCATGCATCTGGTCGCCCAGCCCTTGGCATTGGTTGACTTAGCTGATGTATTGTATGCTCAGCTGAATTTCTATAGCACTGAGAAACTGAATGTGTAACAGTCTCTGCTCCACTTAAATCAGCTGCTCCAAGAGCTGTATGTGAGGAAGGTATGATTTGATGTACTTACCCCTTCAGTTTGCTTTAATCCTGGCTCAGTTTGTTTTCTGACATGAAGTGTAAGCCATAGTGCAGTCCAGAATTGCACCCTGTGAAAAGCAAACAGCACAGTCCTGTTATCCTACAAAGTCTCATATTCTGTTAGGTTATCTTCCCAGAAGCAGGGTGTGTTAATTTGGAAATGGGGTGAGCGAGACAGCATTCTAACTAACACAGTTGTATCTCTTCCTGGTGTTAAAGCTGGGTTTTAGAACCTTTTTGTGGCAGTGTTTCTACAGCATTGTATCTGACGTGATCAAATAGAAGCTGTTTTACTGTCAAGCCTGTTCTGTCCAAGACTGTGAGATTCATATATAGCTCTTCCATTTTAGCCTGTGTTACTGTCTGCATGCTCAATACAGGTGAATGATTGGATTTGCCAGTATCAATGGTACTTCTTTCTTCTCTATCCTAAAAATAGATCACAGTCCAAAATGCACATACTCAGTTCCGCCAGACCTTCAGGGCAGCTTCTGTGGTGTTAAATAGTAGAAAATGAAAATGCTTTACCTAACTTGGAATCCATGGAGATTAGAGATAAATCAGTATCTGAAGAAATTTATTCATTCTTCTTATCAGAGACAATGATTTTGAGACCAGAAGTGCCTTTGACAACAGAGAAATTGTAAACAACTGGGTTAGGTTAGACACTTGTTTTTAAATGGCTAAAGTTAAATGCCGTAGGTGCCCAACTTATTGCAGCTCTGGATAGACACTTTCTTTTAAATGCCAAATTTGGAAGTGAAGACTTGGGCTTCCATGAGGTACTCTTGAAAGCATTTTTCTCGATTGTTAATATTAAACACAGATCATCCTAAATTAGCCTTTGGAACCTGCTCCCACAGAGCGCTTCAGACCTACCTCTAATTTTTTGTCCCTACAGCAAGTTGTTACTTCTTCTCTCACAGGAAATACAATATGTAAGTTTTGGTTGTATCTTATGCTGGCTTTAAAAAGAAACAGAATTTGCACAGATGCTACTTACTGCCTGCTAGAGCGCACACATATGCACCTGTATATTTGAGAACTAATAGTCGAAAGTTTCTGTGCTGAGGTGCACCTGATTTTAAAATTCTTGGCAAATTAACTATATAGAATTGGGTAAAATGCAGTTGGATTTGTTCTTTCACAAACCCTCTTCTGTCTTGGATATCTTGCTTAACGGGTAAGCATTTAACCAGGATGATTGCTTTATTGGGACATCTCCCAGGAAACCAATTTAGCCTAATGATAGCAAATGACAATGACTACTATTTAATTGGGACATTATTAGCCAAAATTCAGCTTGTATGAAAAGTAGTTGATTGGTGTGGTGAGGTTAAGTAGTGTTTAACCGGGTGGTAAATAGACCTACAGGCCTAAGCTCTCCCCTCTGAAGAGGAAGTATCTGGATCTATTTTATGTATTAAAAAATTTGAAGTGGATATTATTAACAGCGTAACTGACATTTTTTAAAAAGCAGATTTTGAGTGGGGTTGTTGTACATCTACAGGACAACCTACAGCCTGAAAATGTCCTGCACCATATCGTGGCTTTGAGTGCTTGTTGCTTTTTAAGTCTTCCTCAGTGGCTCTTGGCATCATGTTAGGGAGGATAAATTTTATCAGGTTCTTTGCACCCTAGGGAAGACGCAGATGAGAACTGGTAGCAAGCAGTGTTATCCCAGCCCAACTGAATAGAGATCAAGACTGGCTCTGTACTCGAAGGAGGAATACACAAATTAGAAGAGAGGCTTGCAGGCTGCAGTTGGATGACTCAGCTAGTGGCACTCTCCTAAACAGATGTCCAGGAGGTTGCAGCAGCATGACAGGAACAGGATGCGGTCCCTGAGACAGGGTACAAACTTAGCTTAGGATTTAGTAGCTATTAATGGTAAGTGCAGAAGATCTACTGAAGTGTACTGTTTTCTGGTTGAGTGTATTCCATGTTAGTCTAAATCTGTAAAAAACATGAGTCCTTTACTTTACCTCCAGTGGCTGTATCACATAAAAGACTGGGCCCATGCTTGGAGATCCTTGATGCCTACCTCTGTTAATATCAGCTTAACCATTCTTCTAGTTTTCCAAACATAATTTTTGAACACCATGGTGCTCACCTTTTACTTTCTTTTCCACTTGAATTCCTATGCTGTCCCCACAACAGAGAAATAGTCACATTCCTTTTGCTTCATTTGTATTTTTTCCCTGAGGTCGTTAATTCTTAAATTCAGTTTCTCAAGCAGTTCTTATTTAAGTGTTAACAGTGGGTCATACTAACATTTATGCCCCATTAGATCAAGCACTTTTATTAATAATATAGCGTCATTAGTTGATGCAGCATGCAGTTTTAAAAGTATATGGTAAGGTGTAATTAACAGCGAAAGATATTCCTATATCCAGTTCTGTTCAAGAAAAATTTCCTGTTATACAGCTTATTTTCAAGATTTGTCTCCCCAGAAAACTGTGAAAAGGAGGCATAGGGTTTTTTTTAATAGCAAAATCACAAACTTAGTTTCAAGCTCAAAATGTTTTTTTATTATGTTAGTTTGAAAAACAATACAAAACACCTATACAAAGCTAATTTACAAAGTCTAGAAGGTACAAAAACTAAATCTGTGTGAACTTTGGCACCAACTGACCACTTAATTTTAGCAAACAGCCAGATGAAGCCCCATTTTCAATTCTTCTAGAAAGTAACCCTGATTACAAGGCTTCTACAAGGTATTTTAGTTAATACAAAGCTGAATTTACAAGCGTCAGTGCTTTCTGATTTATACTGTTTTGTAACGGCAAGGCTAATTTGGTCCTGCTTTGCTCCATTGCATTGGTCTGTCAGAACAGTTGTTTCCTAATTAATTGATAGATACAATAAATATAATTAAGATGCGGGGGTTTTTTGTTTTGTTTTGTTTTTTCTATTTACTTTCTGGAATAATAGCATTACCATTGGAATAAAGAATACTTAAGAAGTGTAAGTGGATAAGGGTCTGGTATTTGTTATAACACAAGATCATACCTGAGTAAGAAGGGCATAAATGTAAAGCTTTATCCACAATGGTTAGAAAAAGCGTGCTTAAATGTAAAAGCAGGCTCAAGGTTGCTTCATGATTTTTAAATAGGAACTAGTTATATGAGTTGTGTATGTTTGTGTACAAAAATAGCTATCCAGTTCCTTAAACTTCTGATTGTGCCTCTCTATGCTTGCAATTCTTCCATTTTTATAAATGAATTAAAGATTTATCAGACTAGCAGCAGACTGAAAAATATAGTTATTCGGGGCCTTTCCTTGAGCAGTAGGGGAGGTGAGTATTGCTTATGTGGATGTGTCCCAGTGCAAAAGTGGATGAAAATACCATAAAGGAAGAAGTAGATGAACTTGAAGACTGTAATAATAGCAATGAAATTGTAATTCAGTTGTATAAAATGCAAATTCCTGCCCTTTGAAAGTAACAATAGGGATTTCTGCTCTGAGAGTGAAGCTCATCAGCTGAAAGTGACTGAGGGAGGGAGGGCTTTGTGTACTCTTTCATGGAATGACTATCAGGCACTAATGAGGCAGAGCGATAAGAGATAAATGTGATCCTTCAGGATGCATTAAAAGATGTTTTTTTCCCAACTGAGAAAAGGAAATATTAATGCTATTGTGCAAAGTCCTGTAGTGACACTCCTCAGAAAAGCCGTCTGCAATTCTGGTTGCCCAGAATTGTTTCGGAAGATGAGTTCAAATGGAAAAAGATAAAGAAAAGGTCTAGTACCATGAATGGGGTCTTGTCATGGAAAAGAGTCTAAAAATGTGCAACTGTTGGACCTCTGATACACTTGTAGAAAGTGATTGTTTTATCAGCTTTTGTTTTACTCTGCTGGGAAGAAAAAGAGCTATTAAAATTCAGAAAAAATGGGTGTTCTGGTAAAGTATAGGTGTTTGACTGAGACGTAACTTAATTAAGATGTTCTCCAGCAGCTTCCCAGTAAGTGCAGTGTGGGTCTATAGACTCTAATTGGTTTTTAAAATAGAGCTGGATCAGTTTGTGAGTGTGGTAAGGTGAGGCAGCTGTGGCCATGAAGACAAGATGATACTAAAGCTGTAGGATACTTCAACAGGAATGAGTATTTGGCAAGTCTCAATGTCCTTGAGGGTGGTAACTCCACACGGAAAGTGACCTGACTGTCTACGCACCCTTGTTCTCCTCCAGCTGGACCACGCAGCACAGCAGATGCATCCTGAGAGCCACCAGTCACTGAAAAAGCCAATCCCTCTCCTCTCCTCCAGCTGTTCCCTTGTGCTCGTGTAGTCCCACAGAAAGCTCCATTTAAGGTGCTAAACTGAAAGACAGTTAAGCCTGTAAAAACGTGTGTTTGGGGAGAGTATTTTCTGCATGGGTGATTCACCTCTGTGAATACTCTCGTAATGGAGAAAAGTGTTGTTGATGCAGAGGGTGCATGTTAGAGTCTGTAGTGAAGAGGGAGACAGGCCTGGGCATTAGGCCATCTTACCTCAGGGTTTTCAGTTTAAAAGATGCTCTTAATTCCATTTGTACAAGCTTCCTAGGAAAATAGTAAGCTGAAGTACCTCTACTTCTTCCCACCCCCCTTTCCCTATTCACACATTTTTCTTCTAATAGTAGCAACTAAAGCTTGAAACTCAAGAATAGAGCTCCAAGCTGTTAATGCTGGTCCAGGAGAGGAACATGTTTTAACACGTACTCCTGCCATTAGTGTTTCTTGGTGGCTTCTACACTCGCAGCAGGTGGCCTCAGTGAATCTGACTTTGTGGTATTCTTTGCAAAGATTAATTTTTAACCAATTCTGATTCTTTTTAAAATATTGTAGAGTGCATGTTTTCAATATCTTAACTATTACATTAAATTTGGGTTGTTTATTTGCAACTGTGATGACATAAGGGAGGTATTGGATTAGATTTTATGGATTCTGATACATAGCTTTTACTGGTTGAGCAGAAATGCCAGTATGTAAGTTTCAAGAACAGCAATAAAGAAATCTTTCAAAACATCCACATATACTGGGAAATGTGCCAGGTTCTGAGCAAGAGAGAGAATAAATACAAGCTGTGGAGCTGACCATAAAAGGTACTGAATTCCTCTTGAGAGGTAATCATTTAGCAATTCTCAGAAGAATACTGGCAACTTATGGGAGTGCAGTTAGAGACACAGAGAAAAATTGAAACGTCATTTGGTGGCCAATAATAATGGTGTGTTTAGTCATAATTACAGGAGGATCTAGAAATGGGCTAACTAAGAAAACATGTGAACAAGCAGGCTAAACTTTAGGAACCAATCCAGTAACTTTATTGAGCTATGAGCATGGCAGATTAAGGCCTTGGAAAGTTTTCAATTAGTTTGGCTTCAAATTAGTGGTAGGCAATGTTTCAGGTTTAACTTAAAAACTTTTCTCTTTTTTTTTTTTAATCTCATCTCTTGGAAAGTCCTTTTTATCCCAAGTATATTTAGGTCTATAATAAATATGAATATTCTATTTATATAATTTTATGTATATATATATGTATAAAGTTACATATAGAACGTATATGTATAAATTATGTAATAACAAGAGAACTGCATACTTACAGGCATTGTCATACATGCTGATGTCTGCTTCAGACCAGGGGACGTTTAGAATTATCTAATTAGAGCTATTCCCTTGCCCAAGATTGCCCTTGCTCAGGTAACACATACTACTTTCTTGCCATGGCTCCGTATTTTCACTGTTGTGAGACCCATAGTAATGTGTCTGTAGCTAGTATAGGGTACACTGGTGCTGCCTTTTCAGCTTTCAGCTACCTTCTAGTAAGCCCTCCTATTTGTGGTGGTTTCAGCCACAGCTAAGACCATGTAGTCCTTCACCCAGTGAGGTGGGGAGAGAAACATAACAAAGGGTTTGTGGGTTGAAATAAGGACAGGGAGGACTCACTCAACAATTATGGCCACAGTCAAAACAGACTTGACTTGGGGAAAAAAAAATCAGTTTAATTTGTTACCAATCAGAGTAGGATAGTGAGACATAACCACATCTTAAAACACCTTTTCCCCACCTCTCACTTCTTCCTGGGCTCAAATCACTTTGCTCCCGATTTTTCTACATTCTCCCCTCTAGTGGCACAGGGGACAGGGAATGGGGGTTGCAGTCAGTTTATCTATGCTATTCTTTCCATCATGAGGTCTCTTCCATGAGCTAAAAGAGTTCAGGAACAAAATGTTCCAATGCAGGCTTCCCACAGGGTCACAGACCTCTTAGGGTACAGCTCCTTCCTCTGGCATAGGGACCTCCGTGGACTTATAAATATAGATTCAAAGAGATGTTTCCCTGTCACTAATTGGCTTAGCCTGGGCTGGAGGCAGGCCTGCCTTGGAGCCAGGGGAGCTTTGTGAAGCTTCTCACAGGGGCGATCACTATAGTCCCTTCCTCACTACCAAAAATGCCCCCCACACCCACAAACCCAACACACTATTGCAAACCTGAAACATGAATAATGAAAGGTGTTGAGGAGCATGGATGTAAATCTGTAGACATTTCCTACTTGAAAAGGAGGCTGGTGCCACTGGGACCAGCACTATAGCAAAAGACCTTAATTTCCTGTGCTCTCTCCTCTGTTCCCTGGGCAGCAGTGGCTCAGGGGGAGGAAGTACTGGAGGTTTGAAGCATCAAAGTACCTACGTGCATCACTTCAAATTGAGCCGTTTAGGAGAAATGTGATGAACTGTAAGCAACCACTAGATGGAGAGATGTACAAGTAGACTGTACAGGTACAGTGGACTTCCATTTTTTCCAGACTGTCCCAGTAAGACTGATATATAATATTGTCCTGGTTATAGCAAAGAACAAGGGAAAATCCCCCAAAATTATGTGCTTATATGCACCTGTTCTTTCCTATTGAATGATAAAAATTCAGTAACTTAGTGTTATGTGTATTGTGCAGTATGAGATTTGCTGCAGTGATAAGTGGGTTTTGGTTTTTTTAAGTCAGATATAATGAAAAGTGTAAGGCAGATAACTAATGCAGTGTCATTTTGGTAAATGTTCTTATTTTTTTTTAATAAGAGAAATGCTGGATGTCGGTGGGTTTTTTGGTCAGCTTTGTTTACACTTAACAGTATGTCATGCCACTGTAACATAACACTTTATAGACTTTGTAAACAAAATGGTTACAGGAACACTCAAGGTAGCAAAGTTGAGCACCTGAAAGTCAGGGAAAACAAGAATTAAGGCTTGCATATTAAGAATAAGGAACAAGTGTCAGACTCGCTTGTTGTAGCACTATGGTGTGGTCTCTAACCACAGTGTAGCCATTCATCTGTAGTGTTTCTGCCTTATTCAGTGTGCTACTGGGAAATGCTTACAGAGTGAACCGTCTTCAGTGTTTTGTCTCACCCTAATTGTACCCAATATGGCCCCAGCCAGCTTTACCAGACAATAATCACGTGAAAGCTTCAGAAGTCTTCTTGCCTCTATGCAGCCTCTGTGAAATGAATGGATGGCGTTGTCCCCATGTTCTGGACAGAATGGAGAAACAAAGAAGTATCTGCTGAACACAATTACCCAATAAGTCTTTATTTTTCAGACAAATAAAAACACTCTCAGAGCCATGGAGATACTTTTATCTATGACTGTGTTCACATACTTCAACTGCAAGTCATCCCCCCAACACCCTGGCTCCTTCATACCAAGTATTTAAAGCACTCCATCAGAAAAGGCCGAAGTTCTGTGAAAGGCATCTTCTTGCATCCTATGATGCTGACTTATCCTTCCTACTTGTCAAGTTAAGTTCCTATTTTTCTCCTTGCCCTTGACAGCCTCAGTTTTGTGAACACTTTGCCACCTTATCTTTCAAAGGATTTTGTTGCAAGCTGATTAACTCAGTATAACAGTCATCATTTTCTGAGACAAGACACTATTGAAATGAGAGTTACATATGCTTGCCAACTACCTCATATGTCCCAAAATGGATATAACTTGGTTTGAAGTAAGAAAGGTTATAATCTTCGTTGTTGCCCTCTAAAATGCAAATATGGACAGCTCTAGAGGGAGGCAAATTGGAGGATGTAGCTGCCTGCCCTAAAGGAGAAATTAGAGGAGAGCAAAAGAAATTTCTCAAATGTATCCATCATCTACTAGCAATAAGTGTAGCTGAAAAAATTGGAAATTGCTAAGGGAGAGTAATTTGGCTGAATATATGGATTAAGGAGCTTGGAAAGTAACAGTGGAAAGACGCAAAAGAAAAATTCTGAATTACCTTTAAAAAGAGACTAACTGGCTAATTTAAGGCTTTGAGTTGAAAGTGAAGAATTGAAAGTGAGCTACTGAATCTAACATGGACTTAGTGTCTCATCTTATAAAAATAATGGAACTAGAATTAGAGTGCAAATTCTGATAACAGGCAGGTGTTTCTATCTCCTTCAGAAGAGTACATTTTGCACAACACAATCACCTGTTTTATAGAGCTCCCTGAGACACCCTACCTCTTTATTTTTGTTTTCTGAACTCTCTAATTTTGTGGTGAAAGAAAGAGACTGATTCATTTATGAACCATTCTCCTTAGGCATTGCTCAGCTGTTCCCCTGTTGTGTGAATGGTGCCAAACTGGAGGTTTTTCTGGTGAAAGGGGGTGTAAAGTTTTGATGAGTAGCAATTATGTATGCATACCTGCTTGGCTTTCTCTTTATGAAAATTTTGTATCACTAAGGTTACTTCTAACATAAGTTTTCTTTCTGTCACTCTGGCAAATCAATTCTAATAGTACTTGATTTCTCTGGTTTGCGTAACTATCATTTTCCACTTATTTGAGGGAGGAGCTTCTCTCTTGAAGAGATAACCCTTTTCTGAAAGAGGCATTTCTTATCATGGTTCAGTTAATTGACTTTTCTTGTCTTGCTTGCAGTTCATCTGGCTGCAGTATTTTGCAATTACAAACTGCTTTATGTGATTTCTTCCATATAGTGTATTGAGAAATGCTTTATTATCATTTATATAAAAACAGATTATGAATTCAAAGGCAGGTGCACAGCTTATACGAAGCAATTACATACTTTCTTTGAAATGGAGCACCTGAACACAGCAAAATGAATGAAGTGGACTGAGTTTGAGGGAGTTCATAGTGTTTTGGAGTGAAGTTTAAAGTTCAAGACAAATTGAAGCTTGTTATGTGCTTAATTGTGGAAATAATGAGATTACATATAAAGCTAAGATTTCTGATCCTAGCAACTGCAATAAAACTTGGCAATGTTAGAAAAAAGAATGTGATTTTTTTCCTATACTATGTAAAGTATGGACCTTACGTCTATGGATCTCAACCCACTTGCAGAGGAGATGGAATTAATGTATACTGCTCTCCAGCTGTACAAAAAGCCTGCGTGCACATGGCGTGTTCAAGCATGAATCGCTACTAGGAAATAGCTTGACAATTGCCCCAAATATCAGGACTTTTCAAGGAAAACCAAATGTATAGTAAAGTTGATAGCGCTGGCAAATAAATTTGCTTATGATGCTTACTGTTGTCCTGCTGTGTTGCCCCTGTTGCAAAAAGCGGGCAAAATGGTCCATAAACCATCTAACAGCATAGAAATGCAGTAGGAAGAAAACCTGCAGACTCTGCTGGTAATGAACAAACTTTGACAGATCCCTAGTTTTGGCTTCCCTGTGTCATAAATGTGGCTTCTGGTTTTGCTCCCCCATCTCTTCACTGTCAAGAATAAAAACCTGGGAATTTACTTTCCCATCGGGACAACATGATAAGATACTGCCATCTACAGGTGACACACCCCCTCTTGAACTTGCACCGTGCACAAAAATACCTTTGGAATTGCTGCAGTGTACAACCCTGGTGTTTCAGACTCTTTCTTTTGAGGTCTTGGGAAGTATACTTGTTAAAGAGAGTCCATGGGGACTGCATGTGGCTGCAGGGTATGTAGCAAAGTTCCTGTTCTGTTTGTATGGTGTCTGGGTACAGGAGTTTTGGAAGGTACTGAGAATTTAAGCTTGTCTGAAAATATTTATGCACATTAAAATCTTTGTGCCCTGAAATTCCCTCTGAAGTCCAGATGGCTGGTCACAAGCAAAAAAGCTAATCATATATTCAGTTGTCTATTCATCAGGGCCTGAGGTTAGGGACTTCTCTGATCTGCCACTTCCCCCCACTCCCCCTTCCCCTTGTGTTAGGACCGTACAACCAGAAAGCAGAATTCTGGTGCATTATCTGACTATTGAGCTTTGAATGTGACTCATGTATTTTAAGAATAGCTTAAAGTTAACCATCATATTGAATGCTTCTATGATTTTTATCAATTCACAGGATGAACAAAAAATCAGAATGTTAGAAGAACAGTATTGCTTAAGTTAGCATTAGCCTCCAGATATTTAAACCATTTTAATATTACCATTTCTATGGCTTTTCAAATGCCCTCAGTTTTAAGGTACTTGTTTGCTTAAAGGATTTGAGGGAAGACTTGAAGCCATTAACTCTATATCGGACTTTGTTTCAGGCTTAATTGATTGTTAAGGGATATTACAGAATAGTCATGCTCTAGGAATTAATGTGCTAGAAATAATCCTCTCTGAAGAATTGTATGGTTTGATGTACACTGCTGAAGCAGGAAATTGTGACCTTTTATTAAACAGATAAAAAGCCTGAAAAATAAGTTTAACTTGGATAGATTTATTTTGGAAGCAGGATCAACTATCAGTGCAAACTGTTTTTGGACTTGTATCTCTAGTTCAGAACAAGTTCTTGATTAGCTGTTGTTGATATTGTTACAATAAATCAGAAGAGATCTGTACATGGAGTAGTAAAGGGGATGAGATATTGAGGGTATTGGGGTCCCAGCTCAAAAAAGCATTTAAATTCTTACCATCAAGTAGGTCCTTAGGTCTGACTTTAGTAAAATGCTTTTCTGAATTGTGGCATGCGTGGAAAGTACTTTTCACCATGTATCTAAAGCTACGGGAGTAGTAGGCAGATCATTGTAAACATATGGCAATTAACATCTTATTGAAGTATACCATCATGCCTTCCTTCCATGAACACTGTATGTCACAGAAATTGAAATATAAGGATTTTATTAAATTAAAAATAAGAAAAAAAAAAAGAATAAAAATATTCTTAAAAAATAAGAATAAAAACCAGGTTTTAGCTGTGATTTTAACATATCTATCTGCAAAGCTATGCTACCTTATGCCTTTGGATACAGCTTTCAGAGAAAGGCAGCTAAAGTATACAGGTATAAACATCTTAAGATGCAAGGAATCACTGTGTGTCTTTGCATGTTGGACAACTGCAGGATTTTGTTACATTTTAATCTGTCTTGAAAAGACTTGCTTGGTTTTACAGGTATCAGACTTTTGTTTCTAGCCTTAGTTGTTCATGTTACATTATTTTGAAACACTTGCTAATCAAAGGGGACCTCCTCCTCCTCCTCATAAAGACTATTTTGATGAAATTGCAGAGTTGAGAAGAAGGGTGAAAGGCACATATATCTTTTAATTTATTTAAAAATAAGTTGTATGCTTGAGGAAGCTGATCAAGGATTGTGAATATGTTGGAGAAAGCAGCAGAAAAATTAGAATGCTAATCAGTGAGCTGATACTCTGTCCAGTCTTCCTTATGGCTCTTTACTCAGTTTTCTCCATTAACTAAACTTGTATCTCTGGAATTTTTTTCCTTCTCTTTCTTCCCATTTTCTACTATACTTAGCAATTTCTTTTTTTTTTTTCCTCTCATCCTCTTTTTTCTATTTCCCTGTTTTTCCCTGTCAGTCTCTCCCTGCCTTTTCATTCTGAATAGCTCAGGACTTCTAACTGGATATCGTGGGTTTTCTTGACCAGACACCTTGATCAGAAATGCTGTTGTCTTTTACCTCACTAGGTTTTTATATTGTTTTATGACTTGAATCCTGGACCTTGCTAGATACAGGTGTGTGAAGAAGCTCATTGTTTGTGATTTCAGCATTCTTCAAGTCCAGTGGAAATACAGATAATTTTAGGGTAACAAAAAATCCAATTACTCTAATTTACAATATTTATGGTTTTTTCCAGACCTATTAAAGTCACTGAATTAATTGCTGTGACAAGTCCATAACTTTCAGTCCCATGCTTGTCATCACAGTTAGAAGCTGGCAAAATTCTGAGCTGTTAAAGTCTTCTGAAGCACGCTTCTCCCCAGGCAGTGAGAGGCACATGACTAACAAGATGCACCAAAGCCAATCCAAGGCAAGGGGAGGCAGGGAAGGGTGAGACCCTGTAGAGATGCAGGAGAGAGGGACAGAACTGTGTGTGGTGGAAGGAAAGACAGAGGGAGAAGAAATATTACCTGATATGTTGGCAGGTGGAGAAGGGAGAGACAGCCTGGAAGGGTGGAGAAGGAAGCTGAAGAAATGAGGACTTGGGAAGGAGTACAAGGAGAGAGTAGCCATGTCTGAGAGAGGAGGAGATGTCTCCTGGGAGGAGGAGGTCCCAGTAAAATGGATTACCAAGTGCTGATCCAGCATGTTATACATGCTCTTAACTTCAAATCTATGAAGTCAATGCACTTAGAGTCTCTAAGTGCATTCTAAGTACCTTGTTGAATCAGAGGCAAAGTTTGCAACTCCGTGTTTAATTTAGCCCTTACATACATTTAACTCTTCAGTGAGACCTGTGAGCTGTATCTTTTTAAAAGTTTGCAGAATCTTGCATGCTTTTGTATGAGAAAATTCATCCAAAGTAACTGCATTGGCAGCACAAATGTACAGCCTGTTTGTTTGTGGAATTGTGTGTTTATCTTTGGCTATTTGACTTAGCTTTATCACTCATTTGCTGCTTTTTGTCCAGGATACCTGCTCTATTTTGCTTTTTGCAATGTTAAAATATGGTCTGGTCCAAAGCCTACTGAAGCTAGTGGAAAAACTCATTGCTTCTGTAGCTTTTAGATCAAACCTGTAATATACACAGAGACCCAGATGAAAAAGGCTAGCTTTTGAATATCTGTAGCAAGAGAGGCACATTATGCAGCTTTAATACTGGAGTGTCATAAAACTTCAAGAACCCACTTTTTGCCTTTTTTGTAAATTAGAGTTATTTTTATTGCACCTATACGTTTGTAAAAATGCAATTATTCTTTCCACTCTTAAAGGAAGAGGTTAGTGCACTCTGAAGTTAACAAGATCACTATGCTAATTATTCCTTCTGTTATTTCCCTTTATGAAGGCCTACATCTTTTTATTGCTACTGCTACTGTTGCCTCCAGGGTCATTTTCAGGAACTTATTCTGATTCAGTCTACAGATGTGTTATTGAAATGCATATGAAATGGACCTGCTTTGACAGTAAGTGTCATGCCAGGATGACAGAATTGGATCTGGTTAAGTTTTCTCCCCAAACTTATGACACTTCATAAATTACATTTCCAGATCATTACTCTCTATCAGATATGATAGGAAACTTTCCAAGAAAGAAATTGGAGCTAAATGCCCAAACCCAGAACTTTTGAATATTTATATTATTTAGGCTTACTTGTGCAATCTTACCCTTTGTTGCCGAGATGAGCAGCAGTGGACACAGAACTGGGAGTTAGGAATTATCAGTATGGTTCAGGGAATTTGGTAAGCCAAATACAAAGTGGGAGGCTTGCAACTGCACTTCCACATAAGTATGCAGCTGCAGAAATCAGAAGGTTGACTTCCAGAGATGCTGAGCATGGTACATTTTCCATTTTCATCATGCAAGATGTATATTGTGAACAAAGCTCTCTAGATTTGGAGTAGGGCTCTGGAAGAAGTAAAACCAAAGATGCATCATAAAAATACAGTGAGTTATACTGGACCATTCCAATGCCACTGTGAGGTGTAGCCCTGTAATAGCTTGATACCAAACATGAATTATGGTTGATATATTTAATAGTGAAGACAATTTTTTATAATGTTTTTTGACCTGGGACACCTCAACCCAGTGCAGAGTATAAAGGCTGAAAAAGAGAAGAAAACTTGATGTTGATGTGGTTTCATGAAACACTAAGAACTTGTACTGGCCTTTGGGATGAGCACAAAATTTTCAGGCCAGTTTCTAAGGTTTATCTGAGATCTGTTATCTGAGGTCACTAGAGAAACTTTGTGGTGATTAAAATGTGTTTTGGAAGAAAAAGCTTTTGAGTCCCAAAGTCTTTTTGAGTCCTGCATGCTAGTTGACCCCGTATAAGCTTTCAATTTCTTGAGCATGTGTAGGTCTCAAAAATTGCTGCTAAGTCTATTTCCCTTCAGCCTATTCTTTTATACAGCTTCAGCAAATGTAAACCAGCTTTTTCCAAGAGTGCAGTATTACTTATTTTTCTTTCCTGGTGATAATTACTACAGTTGTCAAGAGTTAGCATAACTTGTGTGCTCTGCTGTGATTCTACTGGTGAGATAAGGAATGGACACTGCAGCCAGAACTCCAGTTGTTTGGTTCCCTACTTAACCCAGCTCAAGCATCGAATGACTCATTTGCTCCCAAACCCAATTTGAGCTGCTTCAGCAGATTCAGCAGTTTCAGTTTATATTCTAAGTGTCTTTCACCTCTGTATGCCAAAGTCTGTAGGTGACTGCTGCAGGCATTTGGAGGTGCTTCAGCTGTTCTTAGCCAGTTACTTTGCTTATTTCCAGTTCTTGCACAATAATTTTCTAAGTGTATCAAACAAATGCAGAGTATTTAAGTGTCTGGAGTGCTGCAGTGGAAGGGATATGTTCATGCTTGATCCCTGACACCAATCAGATTATGTAGGTATTTATCCACTGCATGTTTGAGGTATGGTGTGTTTTATCTTTATCATATTCAGGACATGCAACTCTGAAGTCGATTGCTGTCTCTTTTTCTTTCATTCCCGGTTTCTTTGTTTTGTTTGGTTTTTTGTTGTAAACATTACAGTATATCCTGACAAAATAGTGATTTACATTTAGACAGACTGTCCTCACAAAGATTTCCATCCTAGAGAGTTGGTGGCTGTTGTGTGCTGGCTGTTCAGTATCACCAAGTAACAGAGCTAACTTTTATTGTAGAGTCAGGATACCGATATTTGTAAACTCTGTGCAACAGGTAGCCCTGATATACTTTCTTTAATAGGATTTCATCGTGTTTCTCTGAGCAGCTGAAATAAATCGCTTTTAGAAAAGTGCTATATCACATTAAATGAGGTTATGTGCAGTTACCTCTGTTATGTGAAATAATTCACAGTCTCACAAAATGCAAGCTGGGAAGCCACCTCCAGGCATTTTAAGGTGTTGGGTTTTTTTTTGTTTTTTTGTTTTTTGTTTTTTTTTTTTTTGTGGTGTGTTTTCATTGTTTTTTGGTTTTTTTTTTGTTTGTTTGTTTCCTTCCTTCCTAGCCTTGGAAATACTGGAAATGGCAATTTAAACAGAATCCATAGCCATGTATGACAGTAGTCTGGTACAGACTTTTTGTCTTCTTTAAGCCTGATCCTGCCATCTTTTATTAATATCAGAATAATATGCTAACTTGGAAGAAGTTTAGTGAATTCTTTTCAAGCTGCTTTTTATGAGGATACATTAATATTTCTTGGCTTATAACAGACTGTGTGTGTGTGTGTGGTATAAAATACATTTTGGATGTTTACCTGAATCCTTTAGCAAATATCAAGACTGAATAGCTGAATTAATGTTATTGATAAGACTATTTTATGGGCACACAAAATTAGCATAATAAGTCTCAATTTATTATGGATTGGTAGGTATTCTCTTATAACTGTCTCATTGAATTGTCAATATTCTGTTCAACAGAAGACTAAATGTAATTATATCTTAGAAAACTTTAAGTATGTGAAAATGTGTGCAACTGAATCTCTCTCTGTGCATTCCTGACCTCTGAAAGCAGAGGAAACAAATTCCAGAGTGAAGGGTGTGCAGTCCTTTCTTTTTTTCTTCCATCATCCACAAAACTAGAAAGTTTTGGATGTAGTGATTTGACACTTGGTTTTGAAGGAAGAGCAGTCAGCTTTTAATTTTTATTCCAAAGACATAAGCTATTGCTAGCTTTGCAGGCTGTCATCTTGTAATATTTTTTAAATCATTTATTTGTAAATAAAGTAGCTGATATAAGAGCATTTTTTTTTCTTAAGTTATAAGCCTGGAGTGCATTTTGACATGCAACATGACTGTATGTATTGTCTGTTACTGGTCTGTGACAAAAAGACTAGGTCAGAACTGTCACTATTGATAGACATCCTTCTAGAAGAGTTGTAGCAAAATTAATATGATTCACTTCCAACTGTCTGAAACAGGTTTTCCTAAATTATTATGCAAGTACTTAATATGTTTCAAGAAATCTAATTGGGCTTGTGAACTACTCACAAATCAGAAAATAGGGTATATTGCAATGAACATTCTGATGAGTTCTGTGCAGTTTTTTGAAGATGTCAATAGGTCAAAACATTGCTAAACTGAGCTCTGGGTAACCTGAGCATAAACTGCTTGTATGTTCTGTAAAACAGGTTTTCTGCTTCTTTAGTGGTTACTAAGTATGAATTATCATGAGAAGAGGCAGGTAAGTCCAGTATGTGAAAGCAAGGGTGCATGCAACTGTATACTTTGTGAGATGCAAATCTACACTTTGTTAGACACAAAGGTACACTTTTATAGACACAAATGTACTCTTGTCTCAGTGTTTTCTAGATAGCTATTTTCAAATTTATTTGTCTGTATTAATAGTATATGTCTATCTTAAATTTAAATAATATATACAGTCACTATAGTTTTAAAACTGTACATACTTGTGTATGAATACATATATAAAAGTGGTAAGAAAGTAGTTTTCAAGATCTCTGTAGGAACTTAGTTTTCATACTCAAAACACTGACATCCTTAATGTCTTTTGGCCTGAAGAGGTCTAAAGCCAGTTAATCTGTTAGTTCCAATAAGAGTGATCAAAGGGTTAAAAATGTAAGAAAAGGATAGACCCAAATTAAAAGGTGTGGGAAAATAAATACACTATTTTTACACTTGATTGACTTATTGTAGAGTAGCAACAAAGTGCTCGGAGATACAGGGCCCAATAACTTTAATGAAAACAGAACCATGAAATGTGATTTCAAATAAATCTTCCAAATGAGGATAAACCACTCTGAATACATGTGGCTTAATAGAATGTAATTGTTTTAATCAGTGTTTGACATACACCATCATTAACTATCCAGATAATTTCTACCTTGTTTAATAGGATATTAATCCCACGGCTATGCAGCAGTATGTGGAAACTGTGGTATCCAAAAGGTAGCATCAGGTTTTTTTTTCCCCAAAACCTTTTTATGGAGGCAGAATAGTTGGGTAGTTATTGGTTTAAGAAGCTGTTTTGATTTTATGTGTAGGATTTTAAGCTGGTGTATCACAGTACTTCAGTAGTGCTCACATTCACAAAAACACACTGTCCTTCAGACATCTGAGACCCATTTCAGAAGCATTTTGCTTTGCCGTTTCACCAGCAGAAATTACTGAAGGACACAAATCTATCTACTTTCCCCTGTACACAGAAAAAGCCTCCCAGGCAGAGGTTTCAGTTCAGCACATTCATTACCTTTTAATTGCTTCTAAATTGCATTGTGACCTGCTGCATCAATAGCTGAATCTAACAGAAACTAGCACAATCTGAGCATATGTGTTGTTAAAAGCTTAACTGGCAGTTGTTTTGTTACTGGACTGCATAAAGGACACTGCATGAAGGACAATGTCATTTTGGGATGTTTTTTGATAATGTATCATTAACAGCAGTTGGAAGTGGCTTTAAATACCAGCTTGTTTACATGCCAGAAACGTTCCTTTTGGGCAATAAGCAGCACAGAACCTTATTATAATCACCGTCAGATGTGAATATATATATTTTAAGTTTTACTTTTCACTTACTAAATGTAAAAGTTCCAATGTCATCTGTGGCATGTAAGAGCTTCTATGGAAAATGTACTTGCATGCAAAGTCACAACTGAATAAAGCATTTAGTTAAGATTCTAAGCCATGGTATAAAAATCACCCTTGGAGAAAAGATAAGCTTGAATATGTTTTAGGCTGAGCCACAGCAGGCACGATGCCATAAAAGGTAAGCTATCATACCAACCACTGCAGAAGCTAAGGTATAAAAATCATTGCTCCCCTGGAAGACTTATTCAAAGCTATTTTGCAATCACTTACAGAATGTAACCACACCATCCTGTGTACTAATAATACCAGTCAGCTAGCATGCTTGTTATTCTTTTTTTTTTTCTTCACTCCTCCCTACCACAAAATAAGTACAATTACCATGAGCCCAATTGTGATGTTCACTCCATATTGCAAGTGTGCATTTCCTTTCCTTCACCCTTTACATTTAGCACTGTATGTGTATAGGGTAAGTGCAGCTCTTGCTCATTTACAATTTTTGGAGGAAGTTCTTTGTATCTTTTTTTTGCTGGAAGAGTGGCTAAAAGTGAGCTGCATAGTTTTTACGTGGCAGTTTCCTTTGAAATTACCCTACTTTAGGGATTGTACCCATTATAATAGCTTAAGACCAGTGACTTTTTTCCACTACAAAGACTGCTGTGGCTTCATTCTGTAAGGCATTTTCCACTTTAGAGCCGGTCATCATTCAGATTGCTCCACAGTTTGCACCAGTCTGCAATGTGGAACACTGGAGGCCGAGGAAGGTGGTTTGACTCTGTTCCTAGATGTTTTGCCTGTTGGCTAATACACACTAATATATGCTGATGTTTAGATCATTCTTGTGCTGTTTTCAAGTTTTGAGGCCACTGTTATTGAATTCTTTCAGCAGAACAGGCTTTTCCCAAGCACAATGGGAATATTAGAAATTCTGTGTGTCCTTGAACTTGAAACAGCCTCACCCAACTCCTCCCAGGTTATTAGGTGTTTTCTCTTCTCCTGTGGTATGAGAGAGACCCCTGGAGACAACAGTGCACTGAAAGTGGCACATGGAGTAAACTGGCAATGCTAAAAATAAGGAGAAATAGCAACAGGTTTCTGTGCATTGATTCTTGGTGAATGGAACGACCAGAGACCATAGACAGGCACGTAGTTATGTGTTTTCTGCAGGGCAGATGGCTACCACATCCAGATAGAGGTCAAGTCCTCAAGTGATATTCCAGTTTAGCCACACCACCACCTTTCAAGTTGTATTCTTAATTTCATGTACTCATTTGAATGTAGATGCCTGTTAAGGTACTGAATGATAAGCATGAAGGGTATTGCAGCTGCAAATGATTTTTGCTTTCTTTTGGACTACATCTACCTAAGCTATTACTGAACCCCAAATGTCTGCAAAGCGTTCAGGATATGTTGCAGACTGAAATGGAATGTTTGGCTGGAAATTGCATAGAAGACGATTACTGCCTTTTGTCTAGTTAGAGGCATTAACAAAATTATTAAGCTAATTAGATTTCCATTACACATAAGGAAAAATGCTGACAAAGTCTGTAGCCACAGTTGTGTAAGTAATGAGACTACATGGTTATAGTCTTCAATTCTGACCTTAAAAGCATAACATCTATCAAATACATGAAGCATTGCTTCAAAGCTAGTTTCAAATTTATCATAAGGATGAGTAAATAGATTATTCACAAGCACTAGCCTAGTTAAAGCAAAGTATTAGAAATATTAACTATATCTATATTTATCAATTGCTTCTCTTTTGAAAGCATTTTGCTTTTTGCTGCATTAAAAAAAGAAGCCCACGTTTCCACTCTGTGCCCCAGAAAGCTCTCCCAGTACAAAAGATCTCTTAGACTAATGCATTTCAATAGAGTTCAATGGAGTATTTCAATGAAAGGTCTATCCCTATTTTTCTCCCTATACGGTAGCTTTCAAATGTTGACAGATGTGATATACTGCAATGCTCCAAAACTGTCTGATTGAAATCAAAGATAAGTTTTTGCTCTCCTTGAGCTGAGCAAAAGTTGACTGACCTTGCTAAATAAAAAGCTAAATTCAGAAGCATTAAAAAAAATAAAATTCTTAATTTCAAAAGCTGGATGAGTCACTCCAGGGACAGGCTTTCACAGGGATTAGTCATTGCACTGTGGGTCTCCACTGTTCTTAATAAGCACCATATGATGTTTGAAGGAAGGACTTGGTTTAGCTCACTGTTATACTCTGGCTCTGCCTGCTGGAAGCCAGCTGGATGCAAATGAGTTTGGACTTGAAGCCACATCTCTCTGACTGCCTTTCATGAGCAGAAGGAATATCTGATTCTCTCTACCTGTTCTTTTATGCACTCTTGGACCTAGTGATTTTTCCAATGAGATATGGGTCACTAAAGGCAAAGCTTGCAAAGCAGAGTTTAGGCACAACACTTGTGTCTAAACACTGGGTAACTATTGGGTGTGATAAGCACAGCATAGTTCATAATTCACAACTGTGATATCAAAGTACTCCAGGAAAAAATTGTTCAGACCTTCTGATGTCCAAAAATTTGTCATATACAAAAGAGACCCTTTAAGCTTCAAGTATTATTTCTGTTATAGATCTATTTGATCTTCCATATAATGAATGAAGTTCTCAGTCACCATGTTCAGTTGCCTAATGCTCTCTGGCTTCTTTTATGACTGTCACTGCAGGAATTGAACAAGCAGCTCAGTACACGGTAGGTATAGGTTAGCATTGCAACTCATGTGCTAACCCCTCTGTACCGCTCCTGCAGTGTAAAAAAGTGTAAACTTGCCCAGCAGACAGTACCACTGAAGGGATTTCCTTGCTAGTGTGCATCTGACTTGTAACTAATCCGAGTCTGTTTTGTCCCACTTCTTGGCAAAGGGGCAGCAAAGAGTGAAGCTACCTTGCAGCAAGAGGATGTGAAGTGGTCAGATCCCCTCAGGCACGGACAGACCTCCGAGTTCTTTGGTAACAGCTTTAAGTTGCACCAGGACCATTATAATAGAGCTGCCTTGCTGACATTTCAAGTTTCTTCAGACTAAGGCTCAGACGTGCTTTCACTTAATGTGAGGTAGGCTTGGGTTTTTTACCTTCTGACAATTGGAGAGGTGACATCCTTATTCCAAGGTCACACAAGAAGATAAAGGGAAGAGAACCCAGGTTTCCTGACTCTCATTCCTATACATTAGTCTCAAAACCACCTTTTCTTTCTTTGCCCCCACACATTTATCTCTCTAGCTTCCATGCTGCTGGTGGGTTTTTGGGGGTTTGTTTTTGGTTTTGTTTTTTGGGGTTTGTTTTTGTTGGTTTTTTTTTTGTTTTTTTTTTTTTTGCTGTACTGGACAAACTGCCAAGCTTTGAAAACACAGTGTTGTAGGTAATGAATGGTATTAATTTTCATGCAAGTACTGTGTATATGTGGCATAACCATATTAACACTGACAAGCTTTTATGATTGGTAAATATATCCTGAAGACTAGGTCCTAAGTAAAGATATCTGCTGCATAGGTATATTTTTCTTCCTCCCAAGATGCTCAAATTCTGGTGCCTTTTTAAAATCTGAAATGAAAATGAGACAATATATAGACAAGTATTGCATAATGAAATAAGCACACACCAATAAAATAAAGTAAGTTCACTAAGGAATCCTTCCATCCTCAAATTTACTGTTCATAACTTCAGCTGAAATGCTATTTAATGAAAATCTCATACAGTTTGAGAATTAAGTTCTGTGGTGTCAGTGGTATTTAGTGGGAAAAGTGTAAGAAATTACCCTGCATATGAAGTAAACAGAAAAAACAATGCCAAAACAGAGCAGGAACAAAATTCTGAATTATGGCCAGCACTGAATCAACTATGCTTCATAAGGTTTATGTGTTACAGTAGATAATAAATATTGCACAGTGTTCTATGCATACCTAAAAATGCTCTATAAAACCACCTCAGATAGCCTTCTGTTCTAGCAGTGGCAAAGTGAGGTTGAATAAATGCCAGTAGCTGAAGTAAGCTTCTGTAATTCCAGAGACAGCAGGGGTCAAGATGGATCCCCCATCCTAATTAGAATAGCCTCCAGGCTGCTCAATTTTATGCTCAGCTGCTGGTGTTCCCAAGAGTCTACTTGGAAAGAGAGGTTTTCTAGGGCATAGGGAAGTGTAATTACACCTGTGAAGGAAGGGGGGGTAGCTTATGCAGCAGTATTATGTTACTTGGGAACCATCTCATCTTGGGGAATTACCTGATTTTGGTGAAATTGGAAGATGAGTTTCATCATTCTGTGTCAACTTTGAGAGTTAAAATGTCCGTTAAAAAAATCTTTCCCTTTTTTTTTCTTTCCCTATGCAACCTCACAACCCTACATAACCGTGTAAGAAACAAAGAGGAAAGCTGAGAAAGCTCAAATGACTTCTCACTGTGAAGGAGCATTTTACTGTGTTCTAATCTAATACCTGAATGCGGATATAAAAGTAAACCAATTTACATTTATACATTTAGAGGTATAAAAACCAAAAACAAAACAAACAACCTCCCCCCCAGGTTTTTCAATAACTATTCTTTGGTCTGTATTGATAAGGGATTGACAGAACTGAATGAGATTTCCCGAAGTATTCTGTATATCATTGTCTATCAAATTACTCTGTCTCTTTGGAGTTGTCTTCTAGGTCCAAACATTTATTTGCTCTTTTTTTCCAAGTCTGGTCCTAACCCCTCTAGTCTTTGGAATCGTTAATCATGTTTCCTTTATTCTAGAACCAGAGCAAGCAAAACATTGTGGCTGGAAGGCCACAGCTAATAATAACACTTAAACTAGTTGGATATAGCTGTATAGGTCCAGCAGCTTGAGCCTAAGCACAGTCAGCTTTGCCTGCTACTGTGCATCCTAATGCATCATAACACACATTTACTAATTGGTTTCCTAGCTTATTCACTTACTGCCTATACGAATCATTTTTCTTAGTGTGCTCCAGGCTGTATTCCCTGATTTTATGTGTCTTGCTGTGCAACCTTGGAAGGGGCACGAACATTGTAAATTTTGAAATTAGATTTGAAATTAGTTTTCTTTGTGGGCTTTTTTCCTCTCACTATAGTCTTGCAAGGGAATCACCTTTAGGCTTTCACTAAAATAGTTTGGCTTCTAAAATATTGGATAATAAATTGTACATTCTAATGTTATTTCTTTATGGTTGCAACAAAATTGTTTGTAAATATAAGAACAATTTGTTTGTGACCTCTTCAGAATTAAAAGGATGAAGAACACTTCGGCTGGCACACCAGCAGAATTTTGATTATCTCATTTGTTAACAGTCCTGATGTTCTATTTGAATACATATCTCTAGGAAAGTAAGAGGTAGTTGGAGAGTTAGAAGTGACCCCCTGGGCTGTGGGAAAGTGCAGCTGGGGGGAAGTCCTGAACACTAGGATCTATTTTATAGTCTCTTCTTCTGATTTTTAGATGATTACATTTATTTAGTCTGAGAGCTGTCTAGATTCTTTCTGTGGGCAATTTACATCCAACATGTTATCAGCTAAAACAAGTGAAATTATCTAACATTTGGGGAATGTGCTTTCTTCTCTCTACACAGTATTGTGAGAGCCTAAAGTAGCTACAGGTGGGTGAGGTGAAACCCATTCCTGGAAACAAATTTTGTATCTGAGGTGGAATTTCTAAATGTGTTTGAGAGAAATATTGATGGAATAAGAATATGCTAACAGGTTACTTTTTTATTTTCCTAACCCTTCAAAATAAAGCTCTCTGCTTAAGAAAAGTAGCTAAGAAAAATCCTGTCTGAAAGATTAATGAAAACAAATCCTTGAAACACGTAAGGAAATAATTAATGAAAATTAATCTCCAAGGAGAAGACGTGGAGATTTCATTGCTTGAATGCTCATGGTGAGGTTGGACAAAGTGTTCACTGACTTCAGTGGATTTGCAAAGAATTGCGCTGTCAACTGAGCTGGTGCTGTAGCTTCAAATCCTCATCAGCCAATCAAAACATGCTTCTTTTGCCTAAATTAGTGTCTTCAAAAAATCAAAGAACAGTCCTGTGTGTACAGAGAAATGAAGAACATAGAATATATTAGTTGGTCTTCATATTTTTTTTTATTAATATTGTAGCTATTAAATTTTTAAATAGGATAGCGCTTTATATTTTAGGTTGTCAAGCTTTTTAATTTTAGAATTGGTAGGGTATTTTATTCTGTTATAAAATTTCGTCTAGCTTCATATTTGCTGAGAGTTAGGATCCAAACAGAAAAAGGTCATCAAAACTTAAGTAATTCAAGCCTATCATCTTGTGCTTATAACCCCATAACATCTCAGAAAATAAACTCATTATTGATTGCGCCTAAGGCTTAGGATAAAGTATGTCTCTATATAGTTAATTGTACCCCACGGTACTGCATCATTTCTGCTGTGGCAAGCTCAATTTAGTTTTGTGAAAGTATTACCCGATAAGATTTGCAGATGGGTATAATAGGCACCCATTAATTAAGTGACCACAGGAAATGTGGAGCTGTCCGGTTGGAAAATGGGACTTTGTAATGAATGATGTTTAGAAGTGCCACTATTAATGGCATCTCAGTATTTGTTGATATGTACTAGGCAAGCAAATCAAAGAACTATTTAAATAGATTCAGCTGAACTTTTGTTTTGTGTTGCAGATAGGTTAAAAGTGGCTAGTTCTGGATCAGATATTAATCTGTTTCAAGTCACTGCAACATGAAGCTCACAGGAAGTTTGAGACTGAACCTCACTTATTTATGTCTAGTCATGTACCAGCAGTAGAATGAAGAATAAAAACGGTGTTTGAAAATAGCAAAGACTTGTCAGCCTGTATCTTTCTTATTGCAACAATAAACTTGTTTATGTAGTACCCAGGTGTCTGGATCAGTTGAGCCCATATGCTCTTGTAAGGAGGCAGGAAGCACAGCTTTTGTAGGAGCATCTAAGCTTCCCTTCTGACATCACTTACTTATCATGGGAATTGTTGCATTCAAGAACCATTTTAGCAATAAATCCATATTTCTACTGTTCTTCCTGCAAAGTGGCTTAAAACCAAATGTAATGTATCATACACTAGCACTGTGTTAAAGTAGTGCCTTGACTTCTGAGCTATATGGCCTTCAAGGAGATGCTAAAAATCTCCTTATTCTTTAGACTAAATCTCCTAAAACCATAGTGTAGCAACTGATTGCACCATCCCTGTATTACATGGCACTTACAAAGTGCCATTAATGTGACTTTGCTCTTCTAGACATGTCTCTTCTAGCTACTCCTTGTCTGCGAGTTCTCTTTTTCAGCAGGGCAGAGATCTGTCAGGACTTATAGTTTAATAGTATAAAAACTGTAACATCAGTTTCCATAGTTGTATTTTTCTTGATGTATGCTTTGCTGTGGCACTGTGGAAATAGAGTGGAAACCAGTTCAAAACTAAAAGGCTCATGCCCTCTAGGACAGTGTTTCTGCAGTAGCTATTGACCTTCTGTGATTAAAGCTTCTTTTTAAAATTGACTGCGGAAAAACAAGAAATACCTTGAGCAAAGGATTAAATTGTTATGAAGATTATTTTTAAGCATAATTTGAATTAGTGAAATGCAAACACAATAAATATCTGTAGTAAGCATCCAAATTCCTCTTTGAAATAAGCAATCTTTTGTACCTCTGACTTTATAGAACAGAAAACTGATAAACTGGAGGTGTTTAACATTTTGGATTACTTCTTTACTTCTCACAGTACTACAGAACACTTGGAAACTCTAAATTACTTTGTCTCTTGTTTTGCTCAAAATAAGTTGTATAACAAAAAATATTGCCAACAAAATGGTTTCAAATGTAGCAAATGCTCTTTGATATCACATCTAGTTGTCTTTACATGTTAAATTATTTTTTTGACTCTCAGATTAATTAGTGCTGTATCAAGTCATTTGGAATAAAATTAAATTGGATGGAATTTGCAGAACTATATTTTTGCTCAGGCTGGTTTCCATGGAAAGCCCACACTACAGCAGAACATTCTTCTGTGTGTATGTGGCAGCATTTGAAGAAAAAAAAATGCTATGTGAAAACAAATTCTCAAATTTATAGATTAAAAGAAAAAACAAAAGGTCTACTTTGCTGCAAGCATCAGTTAAATGCTCCCAGTTTCCATCATGTGCAGGTGGAAAAACACCGCTTTCACCAGTCTGATGCTGTCTTTGTCCAGAGCAACACCTACAGTTTATATATAATTTCACTGAACTGAGTCATTTATGGTCTATGTTGTATTATTTCCTAGAATGGTTAAGCAATGAGACAAGAACATGAAATAATAGAGAAATTAAGTTGGCAGGGTTTCTATAGCTACAATTCTTATGACTTAATTGTTTAATGGAATTGTGATGAGGTTTATAAATTCCTAATTGGAGGAAACTATAAGCTGGAAACATAATGTAGCACTTCAGCTGCCTGACTGATTTCTATGTTCAGTCCATGTGTACAAAATTTTAGATTAGCTTATTGATTATCTAGTTGAAATACCTACCATGTGGAACACTAATTTTTGTCCAAGAAAAAATTAAAAGAAACTTCAAAGTCTCTAATGAAAGTCTTACACAGTTATATACTTATTAAGGCAGTGCATTCATTTTTTAGGTGCGCTTAGTTTAATGAGTCTGCTGCTGCACATTTAATCTTTACCATCTTTTACTTCATAAGCTCAGTATTAATTCTTTGCTAATTCTGCATTTAAACAAATGTATCCACACTCGCAGACAACATAGATAACTTTGTTAGAAATTAGTTTTACAACAAAGCAAGAAGCAAGCAAGTCCTTGTAGATTAGAGAAAAAGAATGGTTTATAATCTGTTTGTAACAACTTTGAATTTGGATTTTATAGAAGAAATTTAGTGTTCATTGTTTTAAGTATCATTGGAAAACATTTTCCTATATGGCCTGAGAGGACAGAGAAATGTGAGCATTGCCTAAGTAGTCTCTAAAACAAATTATAAAGTACAGTAGTTTGCAGAATATAATGAGAGGGCAAGCACAGGTTCACATTGTCTTTCCATCAGCTAGTCACCAACAGTATGTGAAGATGATGATGTTACTCATGAGTTAGGTGCAGATGCCTGAAACCAATTAAATGTTTCAGTCACACACTTGTCTGTTCCCAAAGACTATTGCACAACCAGTAGCTGTTATTCTTCAGAGGTCAAAAGTGTGTTCTGCTTCCTGTGGTACCTTGAGAGTCGTCATCGGTTCTTCTTTCTACCTGTTATGATGTTTTATTTGTGCAGAAGGTAGGGATCCATCTCTGCTTCTGCTCCACGTGCATCTGTTCCATGCACCACCAATGCAACAATCGAAAGAGGTGCTGTAGGAAAATGTAGTAATCAAAACAGTGGAAGACTTTCATAACTGGAAGGTTATAAATGGAATCTTTAATTTCAGTGACTTTTTTTTTTTAGTGTAGCTAAGTGGATTGGAACACAACAGACTCATCATTATTTAAAAGCAGAGAGTTCAAAGCAACTCACAAACACAACTGATTTTTTTAAAATTCACTTAAAACCACCTGCACAAGATCTCCCTTTTAGGGGAAAGGAGCCATCAAAATACATTTAAAATGAAACTTACTGAGGTATAGGCATCTTTCTTTGAAATTAGAATGCAAATGGATTTTTAGAGACAATTAAATTACGTACCTATTGATCACTCAGTATCCCCCATGGCAGAATTGCAGAATTTCCTGTTGATTTCTGGCAGCTGTTTCAGCACAGTGCTTGCTTCACCCCACCCACCTGGGACCTTTTCCACAATTTCTCTCTAATGCATAAAATCCAGTGGGGAATGCACCTGCTTAGGAAAAAGTCTGATGCTTTTCTTCCCTTAGGTGACATCTTGATCAATGGAAATTGTAAATAAGAACACAGTTGATTGATCAGGACCTCTGCAACTGTCATAGTGTTCTGTGATACTCAGCTAGAATTGTAAAAAAATGTTAAAAAGTCAGTAACAAGGAGTCTGATTAAGGAATTTACTTTTTAAAAATTATTTAGTAGAATTACAAAATATTTAGTAAAAAAAATGTGTAATTTTCACAAACAGGCTTTTGGCACATTCAGCAAACGTGTCTGACTACAGGGTGGCTGGTTGTGATGGTGCCTCAGGGGACAGGAGAAGGGGTTTTTTTAAAATTTTTGTGAGAAAACAAAATAATGGAGGCAGGGGAAACATTGTGCCAGCACACTCATTGGTCCTGGCACACTCTATGGTAGCCTCTTTTTTTTTTTTTTTTTTATTACACTTTATGCAATACATGAGTAAACATTTAAAATGTACTTATATTAACAAAACCAACATTTGCCTGTCATGAAGTGTTTATAGTTGCAGATCTTTAACTGAAGCTGTTAAATAAAATATATTAAATGGGTGAATAAAAATGCTTGCTGTTGAAGAAGCAGATCAAACGAGAGATAACACACAGTATTTTTTAAAAATATGTTTTGTCAACATAAGTTCATAGAATAAATATGCATTGTGCTCAATGGGACTCCTGAATTGTGGAAACTTAGTCATGCATTCATTCTTGCACTTCTCTCCATTGTACCTTAATTGCTTTGCATATTGAAGTAAGATGTATTGTTGTATGACATTTGAATATATATATTAACAAACCTGGAAAGAATGGTACTGTGCAGACAAAGTGCACAGCATCAGCAACTGTGACAAGTGTGCATATTTTTGCTATTACTACTATCTTTGAATGTTTCTAAAAGGAGATTAAAATTCCAGATATTCTGTGGATATTTAAATTGTCACACTGCATTTCCATAGTAACATGGAACTACTAACTGACATACCGTTGAACCTGAATTTTCTATGTGATGAAATGTCTTGCTTACTATTACTTTCCTTAGTATCTCATCCAGTTATTTTAGACCGTGCTACTTAGCCAGTCCTCCTCTAGACAGGACATCAACCTGGTGTTCCTCTGTCCTCCTCTTTCTGTTATCTTTCCATGCTTTCTGTTTCAGTGTGGAGTTTCAACTGGATGCACCGCTATGGGAATAAACAGGAGAGTGACTGTCAGAGAAGGCAGATCATGGTTTACTTCATGTATGTCCTGATTCTTTTGGCAGAACAGAGGTAACAGTAGGGCATACAGCTGAGGGGGCTGTGGAGATCTTAATGAAATACTGGTGATAAGTGGCTTATATCGCATATCTTTGTGCAGCCTTGTCTTGAAGGCATTTCCCCTTACATTAAAGTCTGTGTTGCGTGGCAATGCACCGAGGTCAGTAACACAGGAATCTTCAGATAGTCTGACATTTGACATCATGAAGAAACCAAAAGAGAAGGAATTGTAAGGGAAGAACCCTTCTGATATAGGCACCCTCCAAGTTGTTTTGGTGGCCTTTGTGATATGCTGCTTAATGGTACCGTGTGGTAGTCGGTATTTTATTTGTATGCATAGCGTAGTTGTGAGTAATATGTGCCAACAGAATTTTTTTTCTCAAGTCATGACATTTCACCAAATTCTAGTTGCTGTTTTTTAATTATGTTGAGAGTTCTGTTCATGATTGTACCCTTCTGATTGATCTTGATTTTTAGCTTTTCACAGTGTATTTCTTTTCTTTCCAGTAATTTCTGGCTAGTGTTGTTTACCTGATGATCCTTGATCACAGACCTCCATGCTGAGTGAAGCTTCTGAAATTCTCAAATGTTGATTCCTCCCCATCACCTTTAGCTCAAGTGTCCCTATTTTCTCATGAGCACGAACACGTACTTGCTCTGCTCTAACAGACCATGATTCTGCCTTTTGGCCATTCAGTGTAGCCATATCAGTGTAGCTGATAACAGCCCAACAGCATCTCTGCTCATAGCCTTCTCAATATAAATTGTAATTTCTTTTTCAGAAATATCACTGATTAATTATGGCAGGCTGTTTTATTAGAGTAGATAACACTCAGATTGGGGAGATAGGGTTTTGGAAGTCCTTAACTGTTAAGATACTCCTTTCACAAATGTCTGAGGTCACTGTCTTGAAACATTTCTCTTGTTTTTGTGCCTGCTTTGTGCAGCTGCAGATCTTTGAAACAGAATAGAAACTTAAACTCGTAGACCAGCAAGTTTGTCTATGTCTTATCAGAGAGGACATGTCTCCAGTAGTATCAAATAATACATTTTGTGGTGACTGCATTCCACAAGTCCTTTTCATATATTCGTTCAGTCTTGGTATATTGGACACTTTAATGTCACTCCCGGTAATATATAGGAAATATATTTGTACACAGAATGTACGGAAGGAATTCTGCCTCACCACTGAGAGTTAGATTACCAGCTTGTTCTCAGCTTCAAGTTTCATTGAATTGGTGGTATGCTAAAACAGTGGTCAGATACAGGTTTTGCATTTAATGGGTAAAGCACTTACTAAAAACCACAGAAAAACTGGGCTGATACCTGGCAAAAACCTAAAGACATAACACAGCTGGTCTCCTTGTAGCATATTAGGGCACTTGTTTTTTGTAGTTTAAATGTAATGCCTTCTGGCTTATAGATTCCATGGGGTATCCACAAATAGTACAGCATGTGGAACCTGAAGTCCAACTTCTTTGGCTGTTGACAGAATTTCGGCTATGTACAGTATAGAGAAAGAAACATTAATTGATCTAATAACATTCAGTAAGGCTTAGATTAAACCCAGGGGGCTTTTTCTGTACTAGGCATAACATATCTACAGCACGAATAATTTAAGTATAGTAAAGACACGTGAAAACAATTATTTTTATAACTCTGCTTTGTCCCATAGGGAAAAAAGAAATCAATAATGCAATTCCCATCTGTGTTACTTTTTTTTTTTATTCAGTCTACAGTTGGATATGTAACTAATTGAACAAAAGGTACATATTTCTTTGGTTTCCATAATTCTAAATATTGTATTTAATTTCTTTCTACTCAGTTAAAATTCTAATAGGAAACTCTACCTTAGAAAGTAGATGTGTGGCCAATGCAGTAGATGATGGCACTAAGTTTAGGATTTTTTTTCCCCCAGATTTTTAGGTTAATATCTTCAAGTTGGGTCATAACATGCTTTTTTAAATCTTTCAACTGTCCAAAAGATCTGTTTTCTAACTTGCCACCAGTATGTATGAATTCATTATTGTGGAAGATGCCAAATTTTCAATATATTATGCTCTTTGAACTTGCTGACCCTATAGTCATAATCGCTGGTGAGGTTGTCAGTGGCTTGACTGCTTTCTGGGAACCCTTATAAATGGTTCCCTCCACAAATTAGTCCCTGAGCAGGTATTTATCCACCAACCCTCAGATGTGCAGCAGTATTAGTAATTTAGTTGTGATTCCTTATAAAAGTATGGCATAGTTCATTCAGATTCCACTGCTGCCTTTGGATGAAGATACCTAGTTCTTTTATCAGAGTGCTAGTCTTATAATGGCAGTTTCACAGGAAAGAACAAAATTAAGGAAAGCGTAAATCTGTTTGACCCACTGACACACAGCCACGTTCATAGAGAATATTACAAGAGGCATAATAACTATATTATTACCAGTGGGAGTGAAGCTTTTGTGGCAGATAGGATCCTATTGTAATCCTTCCTTAATTTTTTATATGTATCCAAATCATTTTCAATAAGTGCTGTGATAAGTTAAAGGAAGTAGAAAGCAATTAAACAGCTTCTCTTTTTTCCCTTTCAGCTTACACTGCAATATTTTATTTCTCGGGTGATATTTTGCTTTAGAGAAATATGATTGACTCACTGCCTCTTATGTTTTGTACTGGAATTAGCCAACTCTGTTTTCCTTATTCTCTGCTCTCTTGGTAATGTGATGGTAGAAGACCTGAGGGTTTAAAAAAACAAAATAAAACCCTCCAGAAAAAACCCCAAGGGTCCTAAGAGCAGTAATCTCTGTAGATTTCTTTGTGAATATTTTTTGCAAATACTGTCGTAGTATTAATGGAAAGTCTTCTTATTCTGTCACTAAGTATAACACTTTAAAATACAGCTTTGAATAAGAGTTAGTAAATTACAATGAACTTCCATTGCTCCTTTTATTAAGGGTTCTGGCCACGGTTCTGTGGTATGGTCTCATGAGCTCTGACCTTGCTGCTTCACAACACATTTCCTTGCTGAAGAAGTGAAATAACCTGACTAGTTTCATTTTAGCTGGACTTGATAAAGTACTGTTGTTCTTGAGGATCATAAAGACATGCAAGTTTTCAGTTAGTAAGCAAATTCCAGAGTGGAAAACCTGCTGGAGGTGCTTTGGTTCTGTTCAAGTGCTGAATTCCAGACAGATACGAGAAAAACTTCAATAGAGGCATCTCTGAGTAGTATGTGATTTGGCTTTAAATATCAACATCATCAAGTTTTCCAATCCCAAAATGAGATTCCTTTCAAAATCAGGACCTTACTAAATTCACAGAAGTAAATTTAGGAGCTCAGCTGTAATTGCATCTGAGCAGCACACAGCCAGAAAAAGATTTATTTTTTTTTAAATTATTGGTATGAGAAGCCTATTAAAGGAGGGCCTAAGCGGTTTATCTGATTGTGACTAATGCAGAATAAACAAGCAAAGGTGGTGTTGAAAGTGCTGCTGTGCCTGAATATGAGGAGGGAAAAAACCTTATACTGATTCATGTGCAACTAATTCTGTATGCATGCTTTGTTATTCACAGCTGGCTGAAAAATATAAGGAATTTGAGATAAAGTTGATGCAATTTTCATGCTGCTAGTATATGATACCTTTTTAGACAGCAGGCAGGGGAAAGCTGGAAATTTACTTTTCATTTTCTGTACATCATGACTACTGCAGGCAGTCAGGAACTGGCTTCTCATTCCTATAAGCACCTGTGCACCGATGAAGGGCCAGTACTTTATAGCCAAGCCAGTGCACGTCTGGATTAGGACTGATGCCTGAGCAGGAGTGCGGAGCTGGAGACAGATCATACACTAGGGAAATGCAAAAAAACAGTGATTGAAGGTGTGATTGTTAAAGTCTGCTATGGCTGGGTAAGTGTCCACTGTTGGGGAGGGCATAGGGATGTGTACTTGGAGAGTACCATTGGAAGGGGTGGGCAAGAGAACCTGATTTGTGTATATGTGTCATCTGGTACATACAGCTGCCACCAGCAATATACGTACTGAGCATCACCATCCCTTCCTCTAGCATCGCTCATGGCTGGCCATTGCAGGTACTCAAGAAAAGTAGGTTTGGGAATCCCTGAGACAATCAATATCCAACCATGGCTCTGAGTAGTTTCCACTAGAAGAAAAAAATATGGCACTATCAGACTTTTTTTGTTGTTTCTTTATAAAATGCATATAAATTGTCCTGCTTCCCTGAATACAGTAGCCATATTCCTAAGGGCAGTTTCTAGACATCCCGGTGCCTCCTCAGCTTTATGCTTTTCAATGTCTTCTCCTGTGTTTGGAGCTTTCTCCTTGAGTTTTTCCCTAATGTTCAAACTTATTCATGTGCCCACTCCCATACGTGGAGTTAGTCACTTGGGAAGTGCTACTTTTCTCTCCCAGTCAGTTCTTTCTCTGTTATTGCCACGCAGCTCAATATTTTTAATGGTGGCATCTATTTTCTTTATCTCACTCTATAAAGAAGCTTAATTGTTTTGTTTCAAGCTTTTTATTTAGCCTGAATGATGAGCATACTAACTACACTACAACTTCAAGGTCTGTGATTGCCTATAGATCAAAGACACTTATGATGCCAACCACTAACACTTTCCAGAATAAGAGGTTGTTTAGCTGGCTGTGTATTAATGCTATTTAGCAGGTGGATGTGAAGCAAACCCGCATGATGAGATAGTGCTCAGCAGATCCCCCTCAGTGTGCCACAAACCATTGTATTTGAGTGATTCAGCTGCATTAACTGAGATGAATTTCAGTGGGTAATAAAGCCCAAAACAATCGCTGTCTTTGTGTGTTTGTAATTCATATTGCTTCTACAGCTATACAAAGATGGTTATTGTGTCCTTTCAGGTAACTTGTCAAAATCAAAATGGAAACAACTTTCTGGACTTCTTATAACTGGAAATCAATTATATTGCTTTTTCTGAAGAGTTTTCTCCATAAGTTATTTCTTATATATCAATTATTCCTATGATTCTTTCCATAATACTTCAGATCTGTGAACATTGATCTGCATAACTTTTAATTTGGACAAAAATAGCAGGGAGTTGGCCTACCAGGAAAAGAAAAAATGCACTACTTTGCTACTCAAGATTTTTTGGCTGGGGCTAAAAAGCAAAGAAGGCTCTACCAAAACTAAAGCATGGCTATGTAGCTGTAGCTTCAGCAGAGCTATCTAGGATTTGTTTAAAAAACAAAACAAGCAAACAAAAGAAAAACAAACAAAAACCCCAAAACAAAAAAACCCCACCTAACCAACTGAAAACCCCCTGCCATTGGAAAACACCCTGAGCAACAGTGTAGGAAAAATGCTGGCTGAAAAGGATGACATATAGCCTTAGACTGTAAACTCTTAGCTAATTTTAGAGGTTTCAGTAAATTAGTATTTGTGAAAAATGGTAATTTTTTTCCTAGAAATAAATTGTTTTAGAATCTGTTGAGATCTTTTTGGATGTGCTAATCATTTAAAATGGATCATAATGCCAGGAAAAACAAGGCTTGCAAATAGCTCAAATGCAAATAAGAAGTTGCTCAAATGCATCAAAAGCCCCATTGTTTTGTTGGTGTTGGGTTTGTTTGTTTGTTTGTTTGTTTGGGGTTTTTTTTAATAGATACTGCCAGGTACCTGAGAAACATTAACATGGCAGACTCTTCTTTTTCTTCAGCTGGAAATTCTAAAAGGGTTTAAGTTGGAAACACAGAACCTGTAAGGACTTAAACTGAACAGAATGTGAAATATACAATGCATATATCAGGAAATCATCACTAAAATGATAAAACATCAAAGTAGTATCCTAATTATCTGGATAGAAGTAAATAATCTCGACAATGTAGCCTGAAATAATATTTAACTAATACTAATTCTAATGATATAGAAATAAAAACTGTATTCTAATACAAATTCCAATGTGTATCTTTGGTATTGAGTGTCCCCTAAAGTTACAGTGTTGTTAACCCTTTTGATTATTGTTGGAAGTAGTTCAGGGAAAGATATGCAGGTAGTAATAATGGTTGTGGTTTATTAAAAGTCATCAATGGGAAAACTACAGGACTAGAAACAATACCTAGGATTTCAGTTGAGAAGTGGGTTACTTAAGACTTAAGGTTACTTAATTCATCTTGATATAAATATTTTTGGCTTAGTTTTTTTGACTCGTGTCAGAAGAATCATTCAGTGCAATATCTTCTCATTCTGACTGGATGTGTCTGTCTTTCAGTGTGGCCACATTAGAGTTGTAGAATAAGAAACCTGCTGTTACTTGATGGCAGTAAGTGCAGTCTTTAGTTTCAATCGAAGGTTTGTGCAAATATAATAAATGGGACTCCTACAAAGGAAAAGAGCATAATGAAAAACTTGCTCCTTCCTGTCATGAAAAAGTACATTTTATGTTCCTGATAGAACCCTGCTAACTTGCAGCTGTCATGTACATTTTGAAAATGGGGAAGGACCCAATCTAAATTTTGCATATATGAAGTTTATTCACTAGCACATTGTCTTATATGTAGATATGTGGTATATATACATATTTACCTCTGTGTCAGGACATAGCCCAGGGACTGAAATTCCAGCACTGATATCAAAAATGATACTACAAAAGATTTTTCTCTAGTCAGTGCAGTATAAATGGCTTAACTGATTCAAAACAAATCATTAAATCCTTTCTGGTTTGCATGGTGTGGTTATTTTTATTCTATTCCTTCCTTTCTACCATCTGTCTATAGACCTATTGGTTTTCCCAGTATTCCTTGCTTTTTGCTGTTGTTGCAGTATATCAGTTTCCTTTTTATTACACAGGGTTTTTTCCTCCTGATCTTTGGAGGACACTTATGTAAACTGAAACAAAGATTAGTTATAATGATGATGTAAGCAGGGGGATAAAACTGCATTGATCCAACATTGACTACAGTCAGGAGGAATAAATCACACCCTAGAAAAAAGGGATGAGGTCAATAGTTTTAAATCTCTTGCTTATTTCATATAGTTTTGATACATTAAAGTCTGGTTATTTTTTCCCCCAGGTTACTATTTTATTTACCAGAAATGTTCCCCAGTTAATGAAAAAGAATAAAGTGGCTTTCTTATGACAACTGTATACCTCTGTAGTTTCTGTTACTTTAACCTCTGGAAAGATGAAGATATCAACTACTATTGCCTTCCAGTGCAGGAGTGTAAGGAGGGGCTATGGGGTGCCTTTTAGACCCACCAGCTCTGCTCTGGTTGTGCCTGTAAATGAGAGGAAGGCACTGGGAACGAGTAAGGGAGCTCTGTGGTTTGCATTCTGGAGGCAAGTGGGGAGAGAAACCTTGAATGTTTACACATGTAAAGCAATGGTGGTGGTTAGGAAAAACTTGAGGAACTGATGGAGAGGAAAACAAAACAATAGAAGGATGCACTTACAGAATAGAAGAGAGACTAAAAGAATTAAGAATAAACCAGAAGGAAACAGTAGTGAAAATACAGAAGGAGTATATAATTGCTTGTGGAAAAACAGGTTTAGCTTCATTTTGTTCTTGTACTTTTCCCTTAGAAAAGGCAGTTTAACAAAAAACAATGAAGAGTGTAGGCAAGAAGAAGCATAAAAGGAGGAGAGGAAACTTAGATTTGAATGCATAATAAAAGATTTAATGTGGAAAATATTAAAACAGGTAACCATATGAAACATTTCCCTTTTCAATTTAAAAAGGATATGCATAGGGATAAAAATTCACCTAGTGTACAAAAACTAATAAGGACAGTCTTGGGTGCTCTGTCTGTTTCTCTTTCCACATTTTTTTTACCTGTTTTTCTGACTTATATGCCCTACCTTAAGTTTTTGGAGAACTATTTTATGAAATACAGAAAATAGTAAAATGCACCTAATTGCCCAACACTAAGCCTGGCTTTGTGTTTAATATTTAAGACATCAGCAAGATCCATGCCAGTTCTTAAGAAATTGTTTTTATTTTATTAACACACAGACTAGCCACTTGTATTGCAAATTTATTTTATGGCATTTCATTCAACAAAATAATGGCATACTCTGTCTTTACAGTATATCACGTCTCCTTGTTCAAATCATGTCCTCAGTAACGGTTTGTATTTTGAACACATATTGTGAAATCACATGCTATATGCAGTGGATCAAAATTTATTGGAAAGTTCACTTTGTGTATCTGCAGTCAACACAGATTTAATGTAGACTTTTATCTACAGCTCTGGTAATTACCTGAAACCTTGAGTACAGTACATTTGTGCCAAAAGGTCAAGATAGTGAAATACTAGCCTGGTACTGTTCATATGACTTGCAGTATTTAATTTTTTTCATTCTTCTCTTAAAAGACAAACTATTTGTGGAAGGCAATAGCTTAGTAGTTAATAAGGCAAAGCCGCCTGCTGTAGCATGCTCAGAGTACTACCCGAAATATAACAAAGTGGGTATGTGTAAAAATGAAATGCATCCTTTTTATTTCTAAAAAGAAGATGTGAATGTGGCCGCCTGCTGTAGCATGCTCAGAGTACTACCTAAAATATAACAAAGTGGGTATGTGTAAAATGAAATGCATCCATTTTATTTTTCAGATGAAGATGTGAATGTACTTGACCTTTCTTTGTATACTTAATTTTAAATATACTTGTTTGTTTTGTAACTTATCATGAGACTGATGTTTACAGCTATGAATTTATTGTAATAATCCATGTAAATTTCTCCAAATTATTTGAGATCAGTAAACAGAAGATATTAGAACAACTATATCTGAAAGCTTCATTGACCATAATAAGGCTTTTAAAAATATAGGAAACCAGATCAGTTCAGTCGTTTAAGTAATTTTTTTCTAGAATACTATTTAGTGAAATATAAGATGTTGCTTAGTAAAGATCACTTCAATATCTATGGAGACCTAAATCCCCCTAGCTATAATTCAAATAACTAATCATATTCCATAACAAGCTAAAAGCCAAGAATTTGTTATATGGAGAAGCAGGAAATAAAAGTTGCTAGTAAATAACGTTACAAACAGCTTTGCATGATCACACTTCAGTAGTTCTGAGTTGGTAAACAGCACAATGGTATCAAATTGAACTGCTTAGTCATTAAATAAAAAAATGTGACCTATACAAGGTAATTCTAATTAAAATACAGTGTCTGTGCACTAAAATTTATTCCACCCTTTGCAAGCTTTTTGCTTTCAAAACTGGAGTGATATAAAGTGAATGTGTTTTGATTTTGGGGACCTCATATTTGTAAACTTGTGATAACTAATGCCTGTTCCACCTTCATGTCTTGCCTAATTTATCCTCAGAAAGTATGTGTGCTTTGTGACCTGCTGTCATTCTTTCACCATGACTTTATCCTCTCTTTCTTTTGCATGCCTTAGTTGTGTTGTCCACAGACCTTCTCTTGAAGTATGTTTTTTGTTTGTGGCTTGGTTTGGTTTGTGTGTGTGTTATGTTTCTAACAAAAGGGGATTTCCTGTAATTTCTAGTCTCTCTGCTTTATAAATGCTGCCTATCCAATTTGCCTTGCTAAACTGTATGCAAGGAGGGAACTAAAATGCCTTGATAGTAATTTTCAATATCAACCTGACTTTTTTTGTATCTCTGCATTCGGTGCTCCTTACTGTACGTCAAATGTTTTAAAAATTGTTATATGCCCCTACCCTATTATAAAGTAAATAAGGATACTAGATTTATAAAGTAATTTAAGGCAGAATTTATTTGAATGCATTTTTATCTGTCTATTGGGGAGTATTTCACAGCACTTACAACTGTGTAGTTAAGAGACTTCACCTATCACTGCTTAGACTTTGTCCATAGGGGCATTTTATATCTTCTGAAGCATATGTCCTTGTTGGAGATAAGACACAGCACTGGATGGATTATTGATATAATCTGTAATGGCAATTCCTATTTTTTTTCTGTAACTCAGTTGTAGTTCTTGAGTCAGCCAAGAGAGAGTAGAACTTGGGCAGGGAATGGCACAATCTGGATACCAAGCTCTGTAAGCAGCTGGACTCCTAATAAATAGTATTTGATCAATCTCTTCTATTTAATATGACCGTTGAGATTGCAAACAAAAATTTCACTGAAGCATTTCTTTAAGCTATCCTGTTCTGACATGTTTTCAGGATTAGATGTTATTTCAGTGTTCACAGGGTAGCATGTCACATAATGGGAGAGGGAAAGACTGCATTTATTTGAATGCCCTTGATGTGTCTAAACTCAGTTACAGTGACGCTTGCGGAGGTAGCCTCTTCCACCAGGCACCACAGCATTCTGCATGCCTACATAACAGCATCTCTACAACTGCTGTTAAGGTCACTATTGCTTTTAGGTTAAACAATGTGGTTGATAGCAGAGGAGGATTTTCAGGTGACCTGCTCATTTGCTGAGAAACATGATACTGCAGGCAGCTGTTCATTGTGGAGATTAAAATAAGGCATTCACTGTTCCATATTAAGTTGTTTTGCACTACTGGTTAGACAATAATCGTGGTTTCAGAGAATCCAGAGTTTATAGTATTTTCTGTTCCAGATAAAAAGGTATTTTTAATGTGGCTATGTTAGTAAAATATTTCTTGACTTACCATAAACCATTTGAGATCACAGGTTCTTGTTAATAGAGCAATAACAGTGGATCTTGTTCATTATGTGTTTGCCTTGGAGCTTGCAAACTGGATAAAAAAAAGACATCATAGTATCAGGTAATCTTATAGAATATTCCAGTAATTATGTGTTTTCAGAAATCTTGATAGGCTGTTTGACCTGTCTAACAAGGGACATGATAATATTTAAACACTTTAAGGGGAAAGTTTAACAGTAAAATTAAAAATACTGTATATGGTGTGGTGTGCATGGCCAACGAGTGCAGTCTTCAAATGCATGTGCCAGTTACAAGGTTTAAGAATAAACAGTGTATTTCTTTAAGGTAACCAGAGGCAGACTGTTCTGAAGACTTTCAGTTCTTGTTTGAATCCTTGACGATGCTAGAAATGAGGCTTTCTCCTTCACGTACATCCTGACTGATATTCCTCCAGACTAGAAACACTGTTTCAGCTGTTTTCTATGTGGATTTAGCATACTTTCCTTAATGACTTATTCAGATCCAGGGAAACAAAAAAGGGAGGTTGAATATGGTAGGAGTTTTGTTTGGGAGTTTAGAGCAGGATTTTGAGATAAAAAATATAGGTACCAAATAGAGAAATCAGATAATGAAGTTTGCTATTGACTATGTGGAAGTCAGTGAGATACTTTTGTCATTTTCTGGAATAGTCAGAGAAAGAAAAAAGCCACTAATATTTTTAGCAGAATTAACAGATGAAGCAGTACTGGGGTGGAGGGGAAGAAGAGGAGGATTTCTAGTTTTCAGTGTCTTAATGTAGTTTAGTGTAGATCACCTAGCTATTATAATCCTAGAGCATTTTCTTCACCACACATTAAAAACACATGCACTGAATGTATAGTACTATATATCTGTTATAGACTAGTGTTTTCCTCTGTACTTTAACTTTTGGTATTTTTGATTCCTCCTTCCCTGAAGATCGATTACTCTCATTTGTTAAGGCATTCTCTGCTCAAAATTTATGAGGACATTTAACAATGCCATCAGCCTTTTACTAGGGTGATGGCTGAGATGAAAATGCCCTTAGCAATTATAGTTAATTTTAAGTGTGGTGATATAGTTTGGCAAAAAAAACTTTATTGCAGTTTGGGTACTTAATATCAACCTGGCTCAGGACAAAGAAAACTTTTTAGGTTTTTGGTTTTTTTTAATAATGTGAGATTCTTGCAGCTGTCTATAAGCAGATACAGGTGTATAATAGGTCTTCTTGTGTCCAGCAGGTAAATATTTTTTTCCTTTAAGCAGATAATTTATTGTCATTTTGGTTTTAATTTTAGAGGATAGTAATTAAAATAAGTCAATATTTCTTCATGCAGGGGAGAGACTTCAGCCCAGGTTCACTTCTGCTGAAGCATAATGGAAGGCAAGATTTTCAAGTGTTTGACATAGATGTGCATTCACCAAAATCAGGAAGTAATTTCAACAGAAAATGCTAGTATATGTAATGGCTCAAAAAAAAAAAAAAAAAGATATCTAGATCCACACTTTCAGATTCATGTAGTGGTCACTTTTAATTGTACCTGGAGATAAACTACAGCAGTGACATGGTTTTGTTCTAAACATTACAATCTCCAAGGTGTTTCTGTGACTAAGGTTATTCACTTCATATGTTTTTGGGGCAAATGAATTCTGTATTTCTCTTTCTTTGTAACAGCTGGTGTGAAAATCTGTTTTCATGTTTCTGTTATTGTTTTTGGTCCCCTGAAAGGATAAACAATCAGTATTTTCTGGAATTCCAACTCTACCAGGTTTCACTGCCAGCAAACATGAGTGCTAGTGGCAAGCAATAAGATTTGGCTTAGAATTGAATTTCTGGTGCTTATTTCTCTGGTTCTCCTGTAAGCAAGTCTTAAAGTATGAAATAATAAGATAATGTCAAATTATTTCTGGTGCAGTTGTATTTATTAATACAATTCCATTTTCCTGACTTTCCCTCATCTTATTTTTAATGTATTAGATCAGCACTGTATTTGTTTTTTCTGTCATACAATACTGGAATATAATTACCGTTTTAAATGTAGTCCAATTTTGCTTTTTCCTTTCTTTTTTTGTTTTTTTAAGAAGTGAAAGATACATTATACTTAATCTTAAAATGAAAGATTTGCTGCTTTTTAGGATTTTGTTGTCATAGAGCATGAGGAGATGCTGTTTATTCAGGCTGGATATAAATCCATGTAGATTGCTCATAAGAATTTGAGCATAGTTTAATATTTGTGGCACAAGTTAATTTCTGATTCAAGTGAAATGATCCTCAAAAAAAGAACTCGGTGTAGTGTTCTGAAACTCGAGAGCAGCAGAGCAGGGTGCACAAGTTCTACATTCTTTCAGTGCAGTTCAAGTAATTTTTGATTCCTATGAGTTAATTTTTCAATTCATGATTTGTGGGGGTTTTTTCAGAGGTATTTGTAATTTTTGAAAATTATTAAGTTTTTGTGTCAGTTTGATATTTTTGAGAATCTTGATATAACATTGGAAAAGACCTCCTGGTTACTTGATTGAATTTTGATTTCATAGATAACTGTGCCATATTATCCATTTTATAAACCAAGAGATATGCAGATGTCTTCAGTTCTGGAGACAAACCTTGAATGGATTTAATTACTAATAATTCCTCCTGTAAAGTGCCCTTTCCATATTTTCCTCTGTTCTGCTTTCAGGATAAGATTTTTTACATCCCATTGAGCAATGATCTACAAATAAATGTATTTACCTTTAAGAAATTGTCTCCTTAACCTCCAAAGTCCTCCCAAACTCTTCCTCTCTCTTTCTTTTTCCCTTACCCCTTGCCTCTTTTTTTTTCCTCCTCTCACTGATCACTAGATCTAATCCTTTTTTTATTTGTGATGAAGTATTGTCCTAAGTTGATGGGAGCTTTGTCTTTTGCTGAAATAACCTAGAATGTCAAACCTAGTTATTAATGCAGAGCTTTGGAGAAAATGAGGATGAAAGAAATGTATTATAAGATTGTAAAAATTCTATCTAAATCAATTCCGTACCTCAATGGAAAAAAAAAAAACAAAACCAAAACAAAAAACAACATATGAAAGATAACTCTGAGAACACTAAATATACTGAATATCATAAAACACCTTAAGGATTTTGTCATCCACAATTCAAATTTGTATTTAACATTCCATGTTAAGGGAGGAATGACAGAGGATGTTGCCTTGTTGAGAAGAATTATGAATGCAGAAGTGTCATTAATGTTTCTTTAAATTTTACCATACCTCTGACAGGAAGAAGTATAAAATATCAGCAATCAAATGAACCTTGAACTTTGCTAGCAAGGTAGATGAGATGCTTTCTAAGAACAGACATCTTTTTTGACTGGAAAAGATCTTGCCTCCAATTTCTTGTCAAACATGTTGGCTTCTTGCTGTCAAAAGGTGCTGTTCCATTTCTGGTATTTCAGCATCAATCTTTCGCTATTACAAAGCTGTTGCCGTTGGCTGTGAGGCCTGCACAGTCTCAATTGGCAGACTTATCTTTCCTCAGCAGGATTAGACAGAAATATGTCTCCTTCACATGATGCTTCAGCCTTAGGCTGCACCAGCCCCAGGAAACTTGAGTACATTAGCTTCAAAGAAGCTTTCTGCAACTTCTGTTGACAGCATACTCTACAAAGTACCCTCCAATCTATTCCTCAAGCTGTTTTCTGTGTGTCTCTAATAGTTACTCTTTGTGTTGTATAAATACGTTACCACTTTTCTCTGGCAGTTAAGTCTTGTAATAAGAAGTGTTAGATCATTCTTTTTACACATTTACCTTAGTTATGTGCTAATATCATAGAATCATAGAATGGTTTGGGTTGGAAGGGACCTTAAAGATCATCTAGTTCCAACCCCCCTGCCATCAGCAGGGACATCTTCCAATATATTTCAAGATATAATGAAGAAATCGCAGTTGGTCCAGTACAAAATAGTTCTATACTTGGAATCAGAAGATATTTATATAAATGGCATGTGTGGTGCTTTAACCACAGTAGGACCATGCACTCCTGCACTTGCTTCCCCTACCCGAGGGATGGGATGGGAGTCACAACAAAGAGGGCATGGATTAGGATGAAGGACAGGGATGACTCACTCACCAGTTATGGTCACGGGCGAAACAGACTCAACTTGGGGAAGAAATATCAATTTCATTAGTTGCCGTTCATTTGAGTAGCACAGTGACACATAACAACCACATCTTACAATACCTTCCCCCATCCCTCCCTTCTACCTGGGCCCAAATCACTTTGCTCCCGATTTCTCTACCTTCTCCCCACCAGCAGCACAGGGGACAGGGAATGGGGGTTGAAGTCAGTTCACCACTGCCACTTTTCCCGGCATGAAAGTCCAGGAACAAGATGTTCCAAAGCAAGCTTCCTATGGAGCCACGGACTTCTTCGGGCTCAGCTCCTGTCTCTGACATGGGGACATCCACGGGCTGCTGATGGCCCTCGGGTCCAGCGTGCCTCCTCACCCCCACTCTGGCGTTGAGCAACTCTCAGGGTCTCAATTCCAGTCACACTTGCCCTCAGGCTCAGTTTTTCTGCTCCAGCATGGAGTCCTTGATGGTCTACACGTGGGTCTCTGCTCTGCCGTTGAACCTCCATGGACTGAAGGGGACCACCTTTGCCTTCTCCTACTCCATGAGGTTGAACTGGGTGTCTGAGGTTCTCTGTCCTCCCCCTCTTCCTCCTTCCCCGTGGCAACGAAGCTCTCTCCGTGTTTAGGCTGATGGTCATCTTTTGTTCAGGTCAATGGCCTCTACTCCAGGTTCTCTCCACCTTCTTCTTTTCAAGACAGTCTTTTTCCTCACGAATATGGATTTGCAGAGGCGTTTCTTTACCATGCTAATTGGCTCAGCCTGGGCTGGGGGTCTCTGCCTTGGAGCCAGGAGAGATTTTAGCTTTCACAAGGTGGCCCCTTCCCCACCACACACACACAAACCCAACACAGCATAAGACAGACAAGCTATTATAGACATTTCCCTAAACTGACACTGTATCTTGATACATGAACAGTTTTCTTCAAAACAGTTAATGTGCTCCATGGTTTTATTTGGTGAAGAAAATAAGAAATAATGTGACTATCATCTGTGAAGCTCTTGTCATCAGCTTATTAAGGTGCCACTTCTATTACTGTAATCTTACATTAAAAGAACAAAACATAACTTCAAAACAGTTATCTTCATTAGTCTGTGTACAGGCAGTCATGCTGGTGTATTTATGTATACACACACAAACTTACAACTGCACTTATATAACCTCAAATGAATGTTTTATTTTCTTGCAAATAGCATCTCACAGAGCAGTCCTAGTTTGCATGTAAAATATTAGGCCATAAATTGTGTTTATGCTTTTTGGGTTAAGCTATATCGTTCTTCAAATAGCCTGGTGTTACATATTATAGCATTTAGGGCCTGCGTAAGCTACTTGTTATCAGTGATTGCATTGCTTAAAATCTACATTTTCTTAATAGTAACATAGTCTGCCTTGTATTTTATGTCATTTCAAATTATGCATACCTCAACAACAGCATATCCCAGCTGAGCCATGGTAACTAAATAAAACTGCAAGACTTGAAGTTAATAGTATTACCAAAAAACTTGGTATTTAGGTACCATGCAAGGTTTCTTACTGTTCTGATGCACAAGAGAAATTAGTATCTGCACCTCACTGTGAGTGTGTTACTGGTTTTATTGCTCTGACTCTACACTGGGCAGGCAGGGATACAGGGAATGTGACTTCAAATGTGTCATGAGAACGTGATGCCTTGAAATTTCCAATTCTAACTGCAACTGTGTTCACAGTGTAAATAACATTGTACTGGCAAACATGAATGGTTGCAATGTGCCTGTCCATTTCTACTGTGAATATTTTAACTGAGGAAAGAAAAAGGAAAAAAAAAAATTATTCTTCCAAGGAGAGTACATTCAAATTGCAAACCAGCCCAGAGATAAACATACAGGGTTCTGTACAAAACTTTTGAGCATAAAATATAGTGGTGCTTAAGAGTAGAGAGCCCTGAATATACAAGTATATATCGCCGTGAATACACATGTACCCTTTTTTCTCTATTGATACTTGGAACAGGTCAACAGAAAGGAAAAGTGTTTCTCTTATAATACACATGGAGAGATATCTATACAATTAACAGTTGCAATATTTTTGAAGCTGTTCCTTTGGTAGCATACCATATCAGTGGAGTTACCTGATGCTGCGTTGGACTTTCTCATGTCTCCACCAATGCCACAACTGCAAAAAGGAGCCAAGGAAGCCTTTTTCAGCTTCAAGCCTGTATGGCATATAGTTTTGTGGGCAAGGATGATCGATCCTTCTTTCTTGGCTGCTTGTTGTTGTTGCAAACAGCAAGTTTATTTAAAAAATAAATATTTGGCTTCCCTGAAATTGTGGTTCTTGTCCACAAATTTCATATTCAGAGCAGACACAAAGCTACAAGAAGCCATGTAACTTTTTGCAAATGTATCACTTGAGCACCGAGAATTTTTCTCTAAAGCAGGTTTCTTACAAATATACTTTTACAGCTAAAACCTTGGAATTTCAATCAAAAAGATCAGTATTATAGAGAATAGGAAAACTTTTAACTCTTGGAGAATACATAGAGAATGTGTTCAGGATGTGTTGAGCTAATCTTTTGCAATGATAATTCTGATGAAAGTTTGTGGGTTTTTTGTTTAGTTTTTGGTTTTGGTTTTTTTTTTTTTTCTTTTAGAACACTTATACTTCCCTTTTGGGTCAACAGTAGGCATTTTTTTTTTTTTTTTTTTTTTTCCTTTTAGAACACTTATACTTCCCTTTTAGGTCAACAGTAGGGAAGTTTTGTCAGGGATGTACCTGCAATCTTTTTTATATAAAGCCATTTATGTTTTGCTGAGATATGCTTTCCAATTCACCCCTGCTTAATCAGGCTTTGCAGTTAAAGATTTCTGTATGGTTGATATGCAGCAGCTCAGGACTGAATATGACTTTCTGAACAACTGCAAAACTTAGCTGGCTTCAGTCATGCTGGGCTTGATTTGAGAGCAGGAATCTTGTTGCTCTTCTGCTGTCAGTACTAAATGGGAATTCAAAAGGAGGATGTAGATGCCAAGTTTTAATGCAGAAAATATAGAAATTGGACTGGGGCTGAGAGTGGCTGCTAAGTTAAAATTTATGGTGTCATAAAGGCAGTGAACCTAATTGTTGGATAGGGAGAGTCTAGAAACCTGTCAAGGTGAAAGGAACAAAAGATACACAGGATGGGGGGGGGAGGGGGAGAATTCAGATTTAGCTTTTAGGGTGCTAATTCAGAACAAGCGCAGGTTGAAGTTTTAGCATCACCAGCAGAGATAGTGTTTTGGGCTAAAGCTGTTTATAAGCCCTAGCTGTAGTGTTGGAAGATCTATGTACATGGAGGATTTGCCACAGTGACTGAGAGCTTAGATACTGTATGTCTATGATGCAGTTTATATGAAGGTGTGGGTAGCCTTGAGTGTTTCTGCTGTTTCACGGTATGTGAACTGAATCCTCAGTTATTTATTCTGCATGCTATTAATCAAGGGATATGGTTTTAAGGCAAGTCTTCTCACATGCAGTAATTAAGCTGGTTTTCCTACTGATCCATGTGTTCTTTAACATCTTATATCTGTGAATAATGTTGTTTTCTCCATTGCTAGTCTGGAGCTATCTGTGTACTGGATGGTTTGCCATTTCCAGGGTGTAGATTAGTCAGTTGGTAGCTGCAAACAGGAGATCAGCCTACCTGCTTTCCCATCTGTGGGAACATTAATTAGAGTTTTCTTTTTCTATTTAGCCACTTTTTTTTTTTTTTTCTAAACTAGTAGGAACTTAATTATCTCTGAGAATTTTGCTGTCTCCTACCCTGTGTCAGTTGGATTTGGATAAATTTGAACACCACAGTTTCTCAGTTATTAAGGTAAAAAAAGTGAAACATGCAGTGCAGCCACATAAATTTCATTGCCCTAGGAATCAGGGCTAAGAAGACTATTTATCTTATGGCAGCACTTCACTGATACAGCTACACTAGTCCTAAACCATAGATTTTGGTCATGTGCAAATTTTTCCTGCTGTCAAGTATGCATTTTTGTAGTATAATGTTACAGAAATTGGATTCTTCCCATAATCAACAGTAGTGATACAGCATACATTGGCAAGAAAATGGATAGAATGGAGTACAGATACTGCCCAATTATTCATTCTCACTGACTCCACTGAATTATTTTTAAAATATCTGTTAACTTCATGTTATATAAACAAGATGGTTTTGAATGGTTACTTCTTTTACTTAATCTTTGTGAAGGTTATGAACAATGAGATTTGCCTAAATGTCTCATCTGTGCTGTTCTGCACAGAAGCTGTTACAGTGTTAACTAGACCTTCGTTTGTCCTTTGTCATATGTTAACATTGGTAATGTTCTGATTTTGTGACTACAATATAGTTCTCTAGGGAGTAATTTGTACCAGCTAGACCATCTGAAAACAGGTACGTCATGCTCATTCTCCCTCAGTAATTTAGCTATTCCTTCAGTAATTAATGCTATTTTAATTAAAATTGTACATATACCTCCCTGTATGCACCTGGGCATAACCTAATGGTATCCCAAAATTTTTCTGTCCCCTCTTTCTTATTGCAGCTTTCTCCATAAATGTCCCAGCTTATTACAACAGTAAAATAATGAAACTGAAGGGCTCGTTCCTGTTCATTGCACAGGTTAGTGTATGTGCCTGGGACCACTCAGGATCAGGCCACGCATCTATCTCTCCAAATAAATCTCTAAGTTGCAGTTAATATTAACTTCTGTATATCTGTTGGTTTGTTGTTTTGGGATTTTTTTGTTTGGAGTTTCTTAGGTTTGGGGTTTTTTTTAATCTTGCAGCACTTGCTATTATAAAAGTTGTACAAACACTCAGGAAAACCTTGCAGCAAGAAGCATGCACAGCAATAAAACCATTTTTCTCAGGATGAAGTTGGAGCCACTCTTTCAGGCTGCAGTCAAACAAACATTTAAACGTGCTTGAGTATTTGAATCAAGTGATGTCTAAATGAATAAGAAATGCTTTATTTTGTTTCTGCTTATTTTACTTACAGAAGTGTATTCTTTCTAACAACTTCAACATTCTACTATGGGAAATTTACTTAATTTGAAACATCTATAGATTAGCATCAGAGTAAGAGTTTTTGAACCTCTCTTACACAAACAAAGGCACTCATCTTTCTGAGGTTCTAGAGAGGCAGGTCTTCTCTATAGCAGTGCTACTTCTGGTGCAAGAAAGCTGTTGAGTGTGTTTTCATTTTTCTGGTTAGGAAAAAACTTAATAGCATACGAGAAAGAGAACATTTGACAGCTACTACAAAATGTCTATTGCTGCTATTGTAGGCTGATAATAGAAAGTACTTGGATCGTTGCTTCATCATTAAACTTCAGGAAGTGATTCTGCTTTACAAACTGTTCCTGTGCTTTAGAGCAAAACAGAAAATTTTTGCATTAGGGCAAAACTTTTAAGATATTTTTGTTGGTGGTCATTTTTTATTAATATTTCCTCCACCCTAAAAATCTGTCTTTCAATATCAACCTTGAATCTGAAATTCAAGGTAGGTTCTTTCAGGCACATGTTTCAGCAAGAATGAACTTTCTATATTCAGAGCTTGGAAGTGAAAGCATGAAGACACACAGCAGTTTTAAATACAGTGTCTCTGGGGAAAACAGAAAATAACTGATGGTTGAAGGTCTGAACCAGCTGCTTTCTGGAGTCCAGGGAGCTATAGGATTTGCTGATGCTTCTGTACTTTGATGGTTTTGTCATTTAATTCCCTGTTCAAGACTGTAAATACTTGTAACTGATAGAGACACTATTCTCTCTGCCTCCACTTACTTTACTCCTAAAGGAAGAACAACTCAATACTGGGACGTGTCCTTTGCCCTCCCCTTCCCTCTGGCTTGGCAGCTGTGACAACTTTTCTCGCCTCTTTTAACTGTCTAACACTCAAATTTCTGCTCAGAAAACATAGGCACTTTACAGAAGAACAGCAACCAAAGGCACAGTGCTGGATGATTTCAACACAGAGGGGAGCTGAGGGGGAGGCTGAGCTGCCTGCCCTTGCCTCTGAAGCTCCGTATTACCAGGATTCTTCTCTAACAGCTGCTGCTTTGGCTAAAGCTCACCCAGGCACAGCTTGTCCAGACATGTCCCCCTTCACCCCTGCCCCAAAACCAGGAACATCACCTGCCTTGAGATGTGACTGCTGCTGAGCAGCAGGGCTGGCTCAGGCTTTAAGCAGGGCAAGCATCATGCTGGCAGCCTGTGGAAGTGATGGGCTGCCTGCTTTGCACAGGCCTTGGGGATGACCATGGGGTGGGTCTGTCTAGACCAGGCCCCTGTGCCTTGCCAAAGCACGCTGGGCAATAGCGTGCAAGGGGGCCTTTCCCAGCACTGCTGTTTCCTCAGCCAGCCTCAGGGATAATCCCAGCCTGGTCCATCTCATCCTCCCACCTAGAAGAGCAAGTCCTGCTCTTGGTCCTTTCCTTCTCTCTTCTCAGTCTAGCAAATGCACTGTCACAAAGGATGAGTGTGGGTTCCTTTGCAAGGAGAGGGGAGCAGGTTGTCCTTTGTAGCTTATACCTGGAGATCAAAAGGAGGATGGTCATAGTGGATCAGAAAAAGATCAGTTTAGCCCAGCAGAAGGTTAGTGGGAATGCACAGGGATGGAGAACAGTTAAGGGAGGGCGTCCATGCTTGAACAAAGTGTGGGAGAAGAGATGGTCCTGAGGAAGGAGCACCAGCTGGAGAGAAATACCTGTACCAGCAGGTACTCTAAAATTCTCCTGCCCTCTTCTGACTTCCGACTCACCCAGAGTCCTTGAAACAACAGCATTTCTCTAATTCCTTTAATTCATTTCTTTGCTTAAGAATTCATCTGAACATGTAACTTGATCTCATTGCTCCTGCAAAACTTCATCTTATTTACAGGGTAGGAAGCTTTGAGATGACTTTGCTGAGCAGTGTTCTGGTACCCTACAAATACACTGTGCCCAGGTAGCAGTCAGTGCTGGCAATGTCAGCCTTCATATTTCACGGTCATCACTCCAGGTAAAATAAAGAGCTATATTATTGTGCTGGCAAGAAAGAAAAAGCCTGCATTACCCTAGCTGCAGCAGCTTTAAGAATTACAGTCCAGAAATGAAATTTCTTGTTTGAGCCTGCCTGAACAGTGCAAGCCAATTGGGAATTAGGACTGTTAAGGTATAGGCATCTACTCTTAGCAAGTCTTCTTGGTGAGAAACAAGTAGAGAATAAAAGGCTAGGAAGAGCACTTGACCTTTGTCCCTGACAGGTTGTCCAATATCCCTTCTTTGCCTCCACAAGATACTTTACAAACCTGCACAGATATGAATGCAGCTTGCAACGTCTAACAATTGTACCCTGTCAGGCTGCTCAGTCTTCTGTTTTGGACATAGTTCCCCAACAGTTTATTTTGAATCCAGTTTGTCTCCTGCTCATGACTTGGTTTAATGCTACCATTTCTTCAGATGCCAGATTACTTGTTCAGTCAATGGTATGCTGTTTTGTTTTTTTTTTTCTTATTCTCTCTGCTCCTCAGCCAAGAGAAGAAGAAACATCTGAGTGTCCAAGTGGAAGTCTGCAGGCAGAGCTGACCTTGAGTCTGAATGTTGTTATAACATCTTATTTGCTATGTACTACCCGAGGTATGTAGGCAATGAAGAGAAAGTGTCCTACTATGGCTATTGTGAGCAATGCAAGCTCATAGTCCTGTAGAAGAAATTAAAAGGTCAGGATAACCTGAAGAGATCTCTTTCAAAATTTCCCCTCTTGCAAAACTTCAGATTTGCCTTTCAGCCCACTCTGTTTATTGCTACAAATGCCTTGTCTCACACTTGTGACCAATGCTTTGGTTTTGGTGTGAACAAATGAATAGCCCTGTAGTCATTTTGGTGCTGCTGCCAGTGCAGGGGGGAAAAAGATTCCTTCCTGATCTCATCACAGATCCTACCTTTAATCATCCTCCATTTTGTTATTGCACATACCACAGTCCCAAGTGTGATTGGGATGACATGTCTTTTAGAACCAGTTGCAGATTTTGAAACCGCAGATGAGGTAAGTCCTGTGCTTCCCATGCAGCTGCTTCTTTGTATAGATGTCTATCTTCAGTAGTTTTTACTTAGCTGTTTCTTCACTTCTTTAGAGAGTAGCACTTCTCGAAGTGCTTGAACCGTGACTGTTTGGCTCTTTCTGTCAGGCTAGTGTAACGCTGAAGCTCTTGCTGGTGCAGTGACAAAACAGCCTGTGTGTAACGAAGAACAAAGCAACGTGGGGAGAGCAAATACTGTTTTAATGCTCTTTTTGTTGGCATCTAATTCCCTGGATACTTTTTGAAATAGTTACTTTTCTATAAAAGCGACACTGTTGCTGCCATTAACAAACTTCTTGATGTGTCTTGCTCTGAGGGAATTTTTGGTACCCATACATTATGTACACACGTGCATGCCTGTGCATAGAAATATAGTCACTGAATTTATGGCATGAGCTATTACTACTTTCCTTTTTAAGCACTCACAAACGAGACTATGAAAAATTATAGGCAGCTACAGTGAAACTGTTGATCCACTAATGTAGAATTACTCAATCTATGTCTAACCAACTTGATCCATCCTATCAATACCAAGATGAAAGGATAGTTTCTGCTCTTCTAGTAACTAGTCTTGCAAACACCTTTTTAAAAATCTGTCATGCTGAATTACATGGCTCTTATCATTTGCAGATCTTTTTTGAAAGCAGCCTCAGGTTACATGCATATTGGATTACCCCGCATCAAAGATATTAAAATAGGTGTGTTATAAAGATAGGGGCTTTTTCTTATTCTACTTGCAAAAAATTGCATTAAAAAGACCCTTCAGAGAAAACAAAAAAGGGCTCAGGAACCAGACTGGAAGAAGCAGCTCAGGCTGACAGATTCCTGATAATATACACTGGTGCTTTGTTTCTTGCTTTAATGTGTGTTTTATATCCTCATGAAGAAGTACAAAGTTGGACATTAACATGTGAGAATAGAAACTACTTACACATTATTGGCTCATTTTATAGTCTTGTGAAATTATGAAGAAAATTGCAGTTGCTTTAAGATGCTAATTTTATCAGGTACTCCTCACTGACAGACCTGATGTGAATTTATAGGTGACCAACTATGTTTCAAAGTGCAACACATGAATTTATTCAGTAATTTTAGAAGAAGACTTGAGGTGGCGCATCTATTTTTAGAATTTCTTTTATCTTGAGGTCTGGAAATTTGACAGTTGCATTTGACCCCATCCCCATTACCTATTAGCAATAAAAAGCCCACAGCCTGAAATTGTGAAGAAATTATATGTTACTATTTGTAAAAGCATTTCAAAGAGCTAAGATCAAAACCAATTAGGAGATCACTGAAACTGTAGTTAAAATGTGAAAGAAGAGTAAATTCTGAGTGGGTTAAAAAAAAAAAGCATTTGTGAATCAAACTTACATAGGTGTCTGTCTTATTCTCTTGTCTGAGGGAGAATCCAGGCTCTTGCCCTTCACAACAGTAATCCAGTTCTTGAAAGCTAATAGATTATCTGATGTTGATTCAAGGAGCCTTGGAGGTATGATGTTTGATGGAAAGGTCTAGGATACTGAGTAACTTAGCTTGCAAGATAAACAAAAGCATGGCAACAATGTGGACTGTATCAAGTATAACCCAGAAGAGGTTATCTGTGATTCAGGATATTCGCTAGACAATCTAAAAAGGGCTGGTTTTGTAGGCTTTATGACTTATGGAATCTGATTTTACTGAGCTTATTTGATTAGTAGTTATTTTTAAAGCACATATACCTCCAGATGATCTGAATATTTTTTATTTAAAGCATTATAAGGAATCAAATATGTTAGTCTATTTTACCAATGTAATAAACTACTATGACTAAGGAAACAACATTAGAAGGCTCTAGAATGTAGCTAAGATGCTAGAAGGTGGGTGCAGAGGGGTGGAGTTCACTTGGGTAGGACTGCATATATTATTCACCACATCTTGGCAAAGAAGGAATATTCAGACTTAATACTAAACCTAAAACAGAGTAGGAAGCATGTAAACTCCAGTGCTCTGATCAGGCTAGCCTGCCACACAGTGCATGGGGTGGGAGAGAAGGCACCATCCTTGTCCTTCCCTGCAAGGGCCGAAGGAGAAGGAGGAGTTCCCAAACCAGTCCGTCTGGGTAAAGCACATCTCGGGGAGAGAGAGTACGGTGTTCTCCATCTATTTGTGCATCAGCACAGTAACCTGTTCTTTGTGAGGGAAAAGGTGGTTTGGCACACAGCGTCTGGGAGTTTTACGGGGCTCTACCCTGTACGCTGCTGGCTGTGTAATAGTGTGTTGCCTGATCCTTCCCACCCCTGCTGTGCTTTCTGTCTACGATAGCACGCTTTGCAACTCGGACATAGCTGTGATAGGTATTATGCTCCTTCTTTTACATATATTTCAGTGCACTCTCAAGATTATAGTCTCATCCTTGTAATTAAAATGTCATTCAGATTGCATTTCAAGGCCAAGCACCTTATTGCATTAGTAGTGATTAATCTCTAAGAATGCCCAGTACCAATCACTAAATCCATTGATCTGAGAGCATTGACCAAAGATTAACATATTGACCAGTCAGCTCTCCGAAAGTACCATAGAATCTTACCAGCAGTCTGTGCCTCTCACATGTATGACCCTGGATCATAACACAACAAAGGGAATATATAACATTTGACTTTTTCTTAAGCCTGTCATCATCTTATGAGCCTACAGATAGTAACTCTAGACCCATCTCACAGGAACTGTGTTCATGCCAGCTGGCCTCTCTAAAATGGTTTCTGACAAATGTACGTCTTCCCAGGGAAGTGGTCTGCCTACAGGTACAATCGGTGCTGGATTTTGTGCTGTTGGATAGCTTTGGGATGGGGCCAAGACAGTGGGTGTTAGAGAGGAACAACTCATTTTTCTGCTTGTTTATCAGGCAATATTTGAGCATGCTATATGAATTGCTTTGCAGCTGCAAACCAATAGTTAACAAAACTCTAACACACAAAATACTTGAATATCTTTGCATATAACAGTCTCTTGTAACCTCATTACCTACAGCGTTCACAAGATCATTATTTTAAAATTACTGTTTAGCAGTACCAACCTGCTTACTAGACTTGGTAAGTTAACCTATGCAGTAACATTTGGCATTAATTCTGACTCAATTTTTGTAAAACAAAAACATAAAATTAATTTAATCAGAAGACTGAAAAATTCTCAAATTTGCAGGGCTGTATCAATATGAGAAAAAACATCAACTAAGGCATACTAACCAATGGCTTTGTTTTTCACATTGATATTTCTGGGCAAAAAGAAATCTCAGCCAGCGTAGGTGGTTCTTTATGTAAGGAAGTCTGAAAATGTGAATGTGCTGATTCTCATCTAAAAAATATTGTTAAATTTCACATGAATACAATACAATAAAAAGTTTTGAAGTTAGGAATTAGTTACAGCACTAAGGCTAATTTCAAGGGAAAGAAAGTAAGTTTGATTTGTTGCTTTACTTCCTTATTTTTCAGTTAATTTATTAGTATTGAGTTGGGTAAGCTGACTAGTTACTACTGGCTCCATCACATTATCTCTGAGCTTGTAAAAGGTTCTATGTTCGTTTCTTTTAAGTGGTCTCTTAGAAATTTTGTATCTATACTTTGGACTCCAGCTAGAATGAGAAATGTATTTAAATAATTAATAATTTAATTGCATTATTAGTTTTGAATAGGAAAATTCCTGATAGATTCTTGAGAGCTTTTGGGTGTGGACTAAGGTGACAAGGGATTTTAGGGTCATTAGCAAACAATGGACATCACCTAGAACTTTATTAAATTTGCCACCGTCCAAACTAAGGTACCTTTTCCTTACAGGTAGGTCTTGTTGTTTTCTTTTTTTGCAGACAGATCTTAAATTACAAGATTTTACTCCCCTTCTGTCACTTTCTTGAAAGCTCATGACACTTAAGCCTTTCAATCCTCTGCTTGGTGCTGCTGAGTCCTAGCCCAAATAATCTGTGTCTAAATTATTATGATGTCTTAATTAAAGAATTTTGATTTCATGTGAGGAATAATGATCAGATGAATTAATAAAAGCTGAATATTAATTTTTATACTAATAATTTTCAAAATAAATGTCAAAGGAAGAGAATCAGAGTTATGTCAGCAGTGTAGTACCCTCAGTGCAGTGCATCCATAACTTTTGAAGTTCTTGTGGCTCTTTCGTACTTAATTAGGTTCCTTAATTCCAATAGTAATTTCTTTGAAATAAATACATTGGTGCATTCAAATATTGAACTTCTTCAGCATTTGGAGTGGAATTCCAGCCTCTTCTAAGATGTTACAAAAATGCTATGGCAGCAGAAGAGCTAAATTCATGCTTCAAGAAAAAATTTTACACATTGCTGACTGGTTCTTCACAGCTACCAGCACCTAGCTGAGCAAAAGGTGGCTGATGGTTCAAATGCCTGAATTTTGCTACCTTTCCTCATTTACATGTCACATATCTTCAGTTCTCTGGATGCTAGTGCTAATATTGTGGGGTTATGATTCCTGAATAATGAGTTTTTAAAATCTTGCATGGCTAAGAGCCCCTGGAGTGATGGAGGGATAACAGGTGATGGCTCCTCTGCAGAGTACAGAAATGTCTCTTCTGGTGAAGTGCCAGTCCACTGTGGGAAGGGCAGGACCAAGACAATTGCTGCTGCCTGTAGAGACTGTCTTCAACCCTTGATTTGCTCCTTCCTACAGCCAGGGGCTGGGATCATGAGTAGCTCTCCAGGAGGCTGAGTCCTGTTGTTAATCAGACAAAAAATTCCCTGCATTACAAGTGTGGCTGACTGACTGATAAGCTGTGTGCAGCTCAAGAGCCAGGGTTTGCCCTTCCTGCCAGTAGCATCTCATCTACATCTTTCTGGTGCACACAGTTGTGCAGTCACAGATCTCATGTTTTGTTCACAGCATAGGTTCAATGTGTTATCTTAAGGAAGCTGCATCACTTATAATTATGTTGTACTCTTGATTAAATGCTGATGATAGTATCTATATAAAAGAATAATAAGTAATCTATGGGATATATCAATATTGCCACATAACAACTGATGGGAAATACTACTTTTCACTTTTATTATAGAATTCAAATTTCACTCAAAGAGTTTCCAAAAAAACAATTTTGGAACCCTAACTTCTTGGAAATAAAATATTTCATCTTTTTTTTTTCAATCTGCCCAGGTATTTCTCCTGCAGTCCAGTCTATAGGAATATTTCAGGGTTTTCAGTAGCTCTCCATCAAGAAAAGCATCATTTTCATTGTAGATTTTCTTCAACACAGTTTTTATTTCAAAATGTAACTAGAATGCTAGTTCTCCTCTTTAGTTTAGCTGTTCTTGGAAATGCTGTTACAATGGGTAGTAAAGCACTTAAATAGATCCAAAACCTGCAGTAAAAACCAAACGTGTCTATTTTGGCTCAACTGTAACGCTCTTGTTTCCTGTCCGATTCTTGCAAGAATTTAGAAAACATTGGGAAGAACTTGCCCTAATTGTATTTTTGATACATTGCTGGATTTTATTTTTTTTCTTTACCAGACACAGGTAAATGAATGTCATTATTGGTTTCTATTACAAGCAGAATAATTCTAAAAAGAAAAGCAAGTGTTACATTTATGCTTATTGCCTGAACAGTTACAGGTCTGGCAGCAAAGCAAAAGACCTTTGGTTAAATGCTGAGCATGCCTGGCAGTAAAGCTCTGCTTTGATAAATGATTAAGTATGCTGAAACGTACATTGCTTAAAGCATCTGTAGTTGAATAGCATTTTTAGAGCAGTATATTAAGAGATTAAAGTAAAAGAAAAGAGTTTTTATCATATGATAATAACTCTTCAGAAATAGGCTTTAATTCCTGTTGCATTCAGGAAAACAATAGTGCTCTGATTTTTCATATTCACTCTTCTCAGATCACTTTTGTCTTTGCCTTTATACAACTGAGTTACACATTCTTCTGAATAAATTCCAAGTTAGCAGCAAAATAAAAGCAAGCCTGAAATGTTTATAGCATTAAATTAAGGACAAATTACTGGGATATATATATTTTTTTTATTATTATTTATTTATTTATTTATTTATTTTGTGAATACTGTCTGTAGTAGACGTAAGTAAAACGAATTGCATGGTGGAAGTGTGAAAACTTTGATTAAGAATTAATCTTTTGTAGTTCAGATGGCATTAAGTTATAACTTATTACTGGAGAACCTAGTTCAATCTGATTTTCAGAATGGTGATGGTTTTCCTCTCAACCAAGGCAAAGTCTCAGTAGCTAATTAACTGTAGGTTTTGAGCTTCTCTGGAAGAGAAATGCTAAAAAGTATTTTGGAGCAGAAACATAGTGGAGCAAAAAATAGTTTGTTTACATTTAGATTTGTCTGTAATAAAATAAATTTTCAAAAAACCAACTGCAAGAATAGAAATGGAATATCTAAATGGGTGCAAGTAAGTAGGTCCAAGAGTTTTGATTACCAAACATACATCATCAGGTTTCTTTCAAATTTCAGACCAGTGCTACAACTACTGAATTAGAAATCCAACTATATTTTATATTTTGTTAAACACAAAGCTAGAATTCCACAATGAATGAACAGGTTAAATTAAGAATTTAATATGGTAAAAGACATGGGATCATGGCTCATCCCTGTGGAGCACTGCAGGGAATTGAGACATTGAGGGGACATGTAAAAAGGTAACTTGCTGTATTGCTTTCTTTTTACCACTTAAAGTTAGGATGGGACAGCTCCAAACCTGATGTTCACAAGAGTACAGGTGTCTCCATGATGAATTAGTTAACTATTCAAAATGCCATCTCTTCTCTGTATCAGCAGAGTTGGGTGTTTCTGAAGCAGGAGGAATTTTGACTGCTTCAGCCTATGAGAACATGGGAGACTATTCTGTTTTAGTGTGATACCGTCAGTAATTCCTTATCTGTCAGGGACAGTGCATGTTTGTTCACGCATAACTACTGAAGCCATTTAATAACATTTGGCCTAATGAAGTTCAAAAGCTTCTGAAAATATGGACACAGTAAGCAAAAGACTGGCTCTATACATCCCCAGATTCTCACCACCATAGTGTGTGTACAGGTCATAGGCTTTAGTATAAAATTCCCATGACTTTTCCTTTGATGCAAAAGAGGCGATATTATCTCTGTAATGCAGAATGTATTCTGGTAAGCTTTTAAAATCAGAATAGATATGATGGATCAAAACAAAGGTTTACCCAGGAACATACCTAATATTAGGGAAGATGAAGGCTGGAATTCGGAGAAGGATACAAGGCATTTAGGTGGATGTTTCAGTTTGAATGTAGGAGAGTTGGGTTCAAATGCATGAATGAAGAAAACCTGGCTATTGATTCTTTCGACTATTGCACTCTTTAAGAGAAGCTTCAAATACTTTTGTTTAGAACAAGTGAAGGAAACTTAAATATATTTGGTTTTCCTATGCAGCAGAATTCAAGATTTCTTCTTCTGTTAGCTCTGCTACACCTAAAGGAAACAAGGGCTTTGCAATTCCCTAACAGATTTTCTATGTATATTGGGGATTTTCATTAAACTCTTACACTAATATGTTAACCATTGATTCACCTTTTCACTCATCCCATTTGAAGAGCTGGTGGGTTAGATGGCAGGAGAACAACTAAATTAATAGTTCTTTGTATTTGCTTTACTTGGTAGAGAGAAAGTAGCACCTGCAGAGGAAAAAGACTTCCCAAGAGCCAAATTATTAGTGTCACTGGAAAATAAGAGGAAAGAAACAAGTACAGAAAGAGAGAGACTCATAAATGTCAAATCATAATGTGACCAGGAAGACTTCTTTTTTCTCTCTGTGACAATGTATACCTTGGTGATCTTTTTCAGGTGACCTATGTCTTTACTGTATCATGAACATAACGTAGCAGAAAATTACTTCAGTGTCAGAAAGTAAACTATCCAAAATAAAAATTATTTTCCCCTAATTTTTGTTAAGCAGTTCATGAAAGTATGGCATATAGAGAAGATGAATGCAAGGGGTAAAAACCTGGATGACCAAGTCACCTATTGTCAACCCACTAACACTTTTTTTTAAGCTGCACTTTTTCAATCACACTTATGTGATGACATTACCTACACATTGTGTTATGAAGAGTAAAAAAACCTAACACTTGCTGAGTGCTGTTTATGAAAGAGCAGTATAGGGCAGTTGAAGAGTCATAGTTTCATGGGCTTTTAACTTTGCTGAAAAACAAGCCATTGGTGTGAACCTTCTTGCTTTCTCTGACTGGTTCATTTTGCTTTCTTTTTTCACTTTCAAATGTTGCAACTGATATCTAATACACTAGAGTCATGAAATAAAACAATAGCAAGGAATCATAAAGAGTATCTACAGAGTTTATGAGGTTTTCCTCAGGCTTGATGAACTGAGGAAGACAGAAATGAAAGATATTGGGTCACGCAGTCCAGACTGGTCTCTGATATATCTTCGAGCAATTTGTCACAATCCTAACGTTGGCTAGAAAAGCTACACAAATATCTTTCTGACAAATGGTGCTTGGTACAGGACCTTATATTTGCTGTTTTAGAATGCCAATATCTCTTTCTGATCAGTCTCAATATAGTCCTAACCAAAATCTCATGTTAGCAATACATGTGAAAGCCCATTCCTACAATGAATCAACCACTAATTTTGCCTCATAGGTGTTTTTTAGTTCTGATGTGCTTTTGATGTAATATCAATATTTTTGGATTATTTAGATTGGGTCCACATGTGGTCCTTGGTGAAGAATTCATTCATTTTCTTATTAGATTGGAGTATTCATTCAAAGCAAATGAATACTCCACCCAATACTCCCTCTCCTCCCTGCTGTGTGCTGCTGAAGGCTGTTGGACTGTAGGAATGTCAGTGTCCCAGAGGACTGGGCGTAACTTTACTTTCAGCCGCTGAATTGGGGTGATACCCTCTCCCTAGGGAGTAAAGTGTGATGTTTCAACAAACCCAGGGGTAATAGGAGATGCCCTTGGTGTTGCAATTATATATAGCTCAGTCCAACCAAATGAGTATGCAAGGCATGTTCACAAATTTTGAAAGAAAACTAATAGTGTGCAAATGAGACTTATTGATAACATGATTCATTAGGCCTGAAATGCAACAAATGAGCTATAATGTACAAAGTGCAAACCTATGTGCTTAAGTAAAAACAAGAATTTCAGCAATAAGCCAGTAACTGTTCAGCTGAGGAAGCTAGAGGAGCAGAAGGGCCTTAGAGCATTAATTAATTAGAGATTGGCTAGGGGCCAGCTGTAGGATGCAGCTGTGAAAAACATAGATGTATTAGCTGAACTTCTTTCAGCTGAGGTAAAGCCAAATATCATCTAGAATACTATGCACTGATCTAGTTAAGCATATTTGAAAGACGTGAAGCAGAAAAGTTTTGAGATGGATGAAAATGAGGGTCTGGAGAGCACCTGCTGGACTCTGGAAAGGAGGAAAAAAGATCTTTACTGGGTTACAAATCTGCTCTTGAGGATTTGCTCAAGTAACAGCACAGTATCTTGTGACAGGAATAGTCTTGTTGGGGTTGCGTGGAGTTTTGCTTCTGAGTAGTTCTACTACTTGGTCTAGGATTAAGGGACGGTACCTTTTCCCACCGTGTGAATTCTGTCAGCAGTGAGAGGAGAGCAAGTTCAGCCTCCATGTTAATATCTGTGCAATATCTGCCTTGCAATATTTATCCAAGATCTTTTTAGGGATGTGCTCACAAAACAAGAGCTGGGCATAGATCACTGTCCAGTGATCAAATCAGAAGAATAAAAACAAGGAGAAGAAATTACTTTAGAAAAAGAAATTAAAAAAAACCAACAAACACCACCAAACACCTCCATCAAAGCCCAAAACAGTATTGATGTACTTACTGATCAGTATATCTTTATTATATATAACAATACTTAAAATTATGTACATACTCATGTGATATGAATAAATGCTGTCTGAAAACATGAATTTCCGGATTTTATAATCTAATACGTATATGAGTAGGATTATATAAAATTACATACTATAGTAGAAGTTTGCACTGAATGGTACTGAAAGTCCTTTTGGTTATGTAGACATAAAATACCGGGATTTAAAAGTTTGTATCACAGGTATGAACAATATTTGTTATTTTCTGTAATGGAAAAATTAGCTTAATCATAAGCAGCACATGAAACACCCTGCAACAGGCACATTTCAGTTTTAGCATGTTCCCATAAACCATATGCAAAATGGTAATTTCATGCATTCTTGAACTCCTAGATTAAATGAGGATTGGTAATTAACTATTGGTTTTGTTGGACTATCTTTGCATATATTTGTCAGAATGAGTCAAAAGCTAGAAATGTCCTGTTATGTGGATATCTAAACTGTTGATGCCATTCGTGCATCTGGAGAAAAAAAATATTGATTTGTTCAACTATTAAAATGCATGGATTATGCACTACAGTGGGGATAAAGTTTTGAAGCTATAGATCTAAAAATGTCTATTGTCTTCAGAATCAAATACAGACAATGTGTGGAAATACTCTTCATTGGAACTAAAAATTTCAAAGATATTGAAAGCACAGATTTCTGTAAAGTACATGGGACAGAAACCTTTCCTCGCCATATTTTCCTTGTGTTCAGAACAGTTAGGTTCTGAAATTTAATTTCTAGAGCAGTGGAAATCTATCATAGATGTCAAATTGTATAGAACACTTAATCAGATAACTTTTGCAATCTTATTGCAAGTTAACCTATGTCAGATGACTGTGTTTCTTTGAGTGAGCAGTAGAAAATGTTCACATGGGACGACATGCGCAAGGAGAGTTTCAGAGCTTAAAAGCCCCAACAATCTTATAGTACTGTTTGCAACATTTAAGTGTCTTGTACTTTAACACTTATGGAAAAAGGTGATATCACCAAGAATCTTTTTGTCCTGAGTATATTAGAGCTACAAGCTGAAATTCCCTCTGAAGGTGGTAATAGTAGCAAACGATGCAAAATCTCTATCTGAAAAATTTTGAGCTGGTGTGTTTTACTGGTTTTTGTTGCTAGCTTGTTTTTGTTGAGCCTTTTCAGGAGAGGAATGTTAGGGATATTAGAATTATACATTCCCATTTTCAGGGGAGAAGAATGAATTTCATTAGTTCGGCAGTCTTATTTTAATAGAATTGAGGAGGCACTCCACACTAGAGACTGTAGGTGGTATTTCTCCCACCCTACACAGGGGTGAAGTAGCCTTGGGTGACTGCAGATTCAAGCACTGTGTCCCCCAAAATCTGGACAATGAGTGCTGATAGCCACAGGAGTTTGTTGATTTCAAGCATTTCTGTTTTGTTTCATCCTGGGATACCCAAGAGGCTTGTTCTATATTATTGTCTTTCCAGAAACTTTATTCATATAGAATGTTGGTCCATTTTGGTGTGTTTTCACAGGGCATTGGGAAAGATAGATGTTAAGGATGGAGGCATTGCTAGTGCTTTCAACAATGTGGTGGGTTGACCTTAGCTGAATGCTAGGTGCTCACCAAGCACCAGGTGCTCCCCTGCTCCTCAGCAGGATAGGGAGGGGAGAAAATAAGGTGGAAAAAAAAACCCCAAAGCAACCAAACCCTTGAGTTGAGACAAAGGCAGTTTAATAGAAACAAAACAAAGCCACATGTGTGGAAGCAAAAGAAGAAAATATTTATTCTCTACTTCCCATCAGCAGGTGATGTCTGGCCACTTCCTGGGAAACAAGGCTTTGGTATGCATAGCGGTTTCTCTGGAGGACAAGTGTTGTAAATAATGCATGCCCCTCCTTCCCCCTCCATTCTTCTAGCTTTTATTTCTGAGCAGACATCATATGGTATAGAATATCTCGTCGGTCAGTTTGGTTCAACTCTCCTGGCTACGTCCCCTCCCAAGATCTTCCCCACCCCCACTCTACTGGTGGGGAGA
>NW_010337672.1:0-6434 GCF_000700745.2 Antrostomus carolinensis | reverse complement strand
GGAACCAAAACACGGGTGTGTTATCAACACCTTCCTGGCTACTGATACAACACACAGCACTATGAGGACTGCTATGGGGAAGATTAACTCCATCTCAGCCAGACCCAATACAAACAAGCTGCCCTTGAGCTTTCCTAAGTACACAGTTGTGTATTTCCTCCTCCATGACTAGTTACTTGCAGTCTGAATAAGACTTAAAGTATGCTGTTGGTATGCAGAAGGAAATGATGGTAATACAGTGGGTGCTTCCTGTCCCCTTGAGATAAGTTTTTTTTTCCCACTTGTTCAAGAGATTTGACATATTTTTTGTGCTTGCTTTTGAAATGCATAATACAATTACTAGTGGGTACCCTATGTCATGATTCACTGTGTTTCTGATATAACAGCTTTTCTGTTACAAGTAAACATTTTCTTCTGTATGAGAAAAGTCTGTCTCTCCCTACTGGACATGTTATCTCACATTTCACATAGGTAAGGTGCTGTGCCTAGCTAGTTGCTGTGAAGCAAATGTCTCTATTCAAGTCGTTCTGTATGAGGATCCCTCAAAGGGGAAGCCCGAAAGTAGATGTTCTTTGTTTTCCTTTAAATTAAATTTTGCCTACCTATCCATCAAGTATCTGATTTTATTCATATCTTCATTTTAAGTAGTGTAAAACAGTGACTCTTATCTATGAACCCCTGTGCTTTGGGGATTTGGGTTGTTTTGATGTCTCTCCTTCTCTGTCTCCTTGTTTTTTAAAGAGCTTTTGTTTTATTTATGTGTATGAATTTGGAGGCATTTTTGAAGTGGCATATCATAGATAGAATTATAAACATTTTATAGATTGATATATTAAAGCACAATATATGTTAAGTGTGTGTAAATCTAAGCTTGCTGCTTATTTTCATAATCAATCTTGACTTCTTTTCCGCTGGCCTTCATTTTCTCTGAGTAATGCTGCAAGAAGGGACAGCAATTTTTCCAAGCCATATGTTTGAAAATAATTGTGTCAGAATTACTAAATATAAAGTAAATATTTATATAACTGTAAAATGCTGAGTAATGCTGAGTATTGCAATGTTGTCTTCTTTGCATACATCTTATTTTTATTACCTTAGTATCTTTCTGTTGTTGGCACTCTTTATCTACACACTCTATTTTTATACTCTCTTTGTAGTTAAAATATTCTCAGTGAAGGCTGAATTATTCTGAGATTATAGTCTCTGTCAATGGTGACTTGTAATTTCTTCTTTTGTCTTTTCCTAGATCTTTTTAAACAGTACATTTAAAATTACCCTCTCTAGTTTTGGCACAATAAATCATGAGAGTTCAAATTACCTAAGGTCAAAAACCTTTTTCCAGAAGGACTTGCATACTGAATGTATTAAGAAACACGTTGTAACTCTTAAAAGGCAAAGTGATGAATAAGTTATCAAAGGAACTTTTAACAAGAGTGGAAGTAATATATATCCCACAGGAAGCTATTATGAGCCCATTAATACCACAAGCCAAAGTTTTACTTACTGAATATAATCTAAATTGCATTGAACTCGCCAACTATCAAGGGAAATACTCAGTTACTGCGGTCTTGTGGTTGATTCATTCTTTGATTTCTCCAAATATGTTTCTTTCTCCCTTCTTCCTTTACATGAACAGCTCAAATTCCATTATATAAGCCACGGTGATTTAGAAAATCATTGTTCATAACAGAGTGGTGTTTCTTGATGCCTGTGAATAATAGAGAAAATTTCCTTGATGATCCACATGTGATATCTCCAAACCTAAAGGTACTGGGGCTTGGGTCATACAACGTTCTACGTGCAATGCTCTTTTAGACCCTCTGAGCACATTAGGTTTTGGATGCACCCTTCATGAAAAGGCTAGGAGCATCATGGCCAGCACAGTGCTGGTACTTTGTGACTTACCTCCCTTATGTACAAGTAAGAAATGGTGATTACAGGGGTGGTTTCTGTGTCGTACAAACCGTCCATATATCATGAATACTAAGGTGTTGTGGGTACTAAAATCAGTGTTCATTTGCAGGGAGAAAGGGAAGCCTGGTTTGGGTGTGCAAGGTGCTGATGTACCTCTGTGTGTCTGTATACATCTCTAAAAGTGCCTCATGAGGGAGCACTTGCCTGTGTGTTTTGGGATGAGACCTGGCCCAGCTGGAGGCACTGCTGCAATCAGTGGTGGCAGCTTTTTCCTGGCCAGGACCAGGCCCGTGGCTGTGATCAGCTAAGGACGCGGTCCTCTGCACAGGCTCCGACCTCAAGGACCTGCACGTGCAGCATCCCCAAAGCCTCTCAAAGGGTAGCTGTGGTCTTCTGCTTTGCAAGTTAGGGCTGCCTGTGCAAACATGGCTGATAGTGGTTGCACTGGGTGGCACAGCTTGCTGCAGCCCTCATCCCACCTGTGCTGCACCATCCATCACCCACTGGTCAATAGTGTGGCCTCACCGCTGGTCCTGTGCTGACACCTCATCTGTCAGCCCCCAGGCCATCTCCTCACTGGTGATGGCTGTTGTCTGACATCCTCCCCCTGCAGCTAGCTGATGTCATGACTTCTTTGCTGCTCTTTCCTTTCCTTTTACCCTCACTTGCCAAGGGGTAATGGCAAACAACTGCTTCCTCATGAGCTGTCTCATGTGAGCAGAGCAAAGTGCTGGGGCTTGCCCAGCCCAGCTCCAGGCAGTTTTATGGCACACTGCTTTTCTTTCTTGTCATTTTTGATAGAGTGATTAGCTCATTCTCAGGAGTTAAAGAAATAAATCATCAAAATAGATATTGTTTTACAGTTAACTACTACTGACATTGATATAACCTGGAAAGAGTTGACCCCATTTGTTCTCACAAAACCACAAAAAGGCATATATTTTAAGGATAGAATTTTGTACTTTTGCTGTGTGGGAGAGTGAGACCTAGTTCTGGTATATTTAAGGAAAATGTCTAGGTCAAAGAAAAAAAAGTTTCTCTTTGGACTGAATTGTCTCCAGAAGGCACCAGAACAGGGGCAGGGCTGCACGCCAGCACTTTCCACCCCAGGTAAAGTTTCTGGCACTTTGCACAGCTTTGTTTTAAACCAGGTTGTTTGTAGCGTTCTCACACAGGAAAATTTAAAAAAATGTTAGGTAACTTGAACATGTTAAAATTCCTTATGGTGCATAAATATATTATTTCAGATATACCTTATTTATATATCTCGTGTGTGTGTGTGCTTACCTTTGCTAAGTGGTGAGAGGAGCTCCGTTGTGAAAGCACACCAGCTATGGAAAGTGGCCAGTCTTAGCTTCCCTGCTGCTGTGAGCTGAGTCAAAGAAGGGGCTGACTGAGGGAATTGTCACAGAGTTCAGCAGTCCCTGTTTGATCACTACCAAATACCCTTCACTCACAGATTTTCTTTAAAAAAGGATGAGAGTGGACTAAATATGAAGCAAAGAAACTTGATCCTCCATACTTAGGCAAACTCCCAGCACCTAGGAGGTATATCAAAGCAGTAGAGAATGATCCTTAAATTGTGTCCTCCCTTAGTGGGAAGGCAAGTTTATGCCATTTCTGGTCAATGAGGGAAGCTTTTGCAGTTACCTTTTTTTTTCCCCCCCCTTAATTGTACAGGGGCTAAATATAGGCCATGTATTTTATGTTACTAGTTCCTTAACCAATCCCATCTAAAATATTTATTAGTGTCTCAATTATATTTTGGTAGGCCACTAACCCCATTTCCCTTTCCATGCTCACCAAATTAAAATGTTATCCTAAGATACATAAGAAAAAAATTAATTAAACAGGATGAACTCTCAGACAATCCCACCCTCACAATGGAGAGAGCAAAGCTGAGCATTGAGACAGTTTTGTAACAATTAGCTACAGTCAGACAAAAGCTTTTGAAGGATTCTGCTTCTTTATTTATCCTCTTTTGCATTTTCAGAGTGGTGCATTCAACAATCAATCGTACAATACATACCAAATAACCAAGCAGCTCTAGTAGGTACTTATTATGTATGCCCTTCACGTTTTTTTGGCAGCTTCAGTTCTATGACTCATTTTATCATGAGCTTCCACTTTGATGGCCTTTAAACTATCTATCCATAGCTGTTAAAATGACTGCAAAGTTTGAAATCCTTTCTTGGCACAACTTAATTCTATAACCCAATTAAATCAGATGGTGTGAACTCTTTCTTGAGCATTCTTGTTTATATCCTTTATTGCTCTATCTTCAGCTTTTCAAATGTTAAAATTTGAGGAAGCCTGAAGTTTCTCCCTCCTTTGTTATCATGGAATGCAGCTAAAGCCTCTTTGTCATGAAAATGTATTTGATAAGAACTTGATGGTTAAAAGAATTAAAATGGAATGTTTAATTTGTCCTTAACAAACTTGAAATGTATTTTTGGAATATGCATCAGATTCTTATTAGCATGGCTAGATTCGATTAACATACCCTGCTGGATCAGATATGGGCTCTAAAATGTCTGTCTATATTTGCTGTTGATTTTCCTTTCTAGAGAGAACCCTTTGCGTGCACCCTGTATATCCTTTTCTGTTGCATTGTGTGTGTGTAGAATGAGAGAGTGTTCTGCATGAGCCTCTCTGTATCCTTATAGCAGAAGATGGCATACATCTCTTTAGCTTACAATAAAATGGTCAAGCTAAACAGACTGACGGTCTGCCTGTGCTTTAAGTACACCCTAACCCCATTTCTCATTTGATTCCTATGTATGAATCTGCTACCACCCGCTGTTAGAAACAGAATGGCAGGTCTGCCCACATATGGTAGTTCAGCATTTCAGTTTCAGATATTGAGCCATACGATCCCAAGGAGGCAGGATGAGCTGTAGTTATGTGCTTATTTTTTTTTATCTAGGAAAATGTGAGAGCAGGTTAACTTTTGCCATTCACTTCAGACCAGGAAGCAACATTTGTTCCTGCCTAGTATTCTCCCGCTGTCTTCTGTCTGCTTAAAGCACCTCCAAGCTAACTGGTGTTTTGCAAAGTTCTTGACAGTTGTAATGAAGTATGAGGATAATGCAGTGATAGATGTCCCTGACTGGGGTCATATAATGCTAGATTTTTCTTTGGTGTGTTACATGTAAAAAGTAAAACTTTATGATGATGAGTTTTATTCCTTTTCTTGAAAGAATTCATATGTGATATGATGACATTTTTCTCATGCTTAACTGAAGTGGGATATCACTGAGGCAGGAGGGAGTTTTGTCAGCAACAAGAGAGCTGAAGATGTTCTTTATGCTAGAAAACTTGCACTAGCAGCAGATCACTCCTATGGTAAATGTAGCTAGTTATAATTTGTTCATATACTATCCGCATTGGTGGCTATATGAAGTTGATTTTATAACTTCTGTATAACAAAATTGGTTTATTTTGTGTTTGATTTAGTCAGTAGGAGAAATAACTTTGGAATAATTTTGATAACTTTTGTTTAATATGTTTGGATATCTTCATGCAATGCATATTTCAATACTAAGAAGAGAATGTTGCATACATTTGTGACAGTTTTAAGAAGACATCAGCTACTTTTTATAGTGTATCCTCCAAGATTGGCATTAACTCTTTTTTTTCCCCAAGTAAGAGATGAGCAGTGACATCAGGTTGATTTATACCAGATGAAAAAAGGAGCTAGTGTCAGTGCCAAAGCATAATTATTAATAACCCCAGGTTTTCATACCTTTAATTGGAGCACAGTTTTTTCTTGTTCAGTCTTTATTGCAGGGGAAAATCATTTAGGGAATACTTGTCTTCCTTGATTGTATTTGGGTATCAAGTCAGATAGATTATAAAAATGTAAACTCTTCTTTAGGAGTTATGATGTATTTCTCTGTTCAACTAGCAGTATAGGAACTGTGGAGATTTTAATTTACGGTATTGAACAGATTCACAGCTCTAAAGAGAGATTTGAGGGATATTACCCTTCACTAGTATTTTCTATTAGTTCAGTTTTAAATGTGTAACACTTACGTGAAGAGTTACTAATGAAATACAAGTGTGGAGGCCAGGCTGAACTTACTCTCCCACTGAGTTCATAACATTCAGAGGAATCGGGATGGGTTTGTGTTGCTTTATTTCCAGTTTTGAATTTCTATCAAATAAGCTATTTATAAGCCATAGAATCATAGAATGGTTAGGGTTGGAAGGGACCCTAAAGATCATCTAGTTACAACCCCTGTGCCATGAGGGGGACACCTTCCACTAGCCTGGCGCTGACCTCTTCCAGGGGGGGGGCATCCACAACTTCCCTGGGCAACCTGTGCCAGTGTCTCACCACCCTCACAGTAAAGAATTTCTTCCCAATATCTAATCTAAACCTACCCTCTTCCAGTTTTAAAGCCATTTCCTCTTGTTCTATCACTACCTGTCTTTGTAAGAAGTCCCTCTCCAGCTTTTTTGTAGGCCCGTTCAGGTACTGGAAGGTGCTATAATGTCTCCCCAGAGCCTTCTCTTTT
>NW_010337671.1:43301-43555 GCF_000700745.2 Antrostomus carolinensis | reverse complement strand
GAGCCCACGGGCGGAGGAGGCGGCAGGAGTCCCCGCACTGCCCCGCTGTCAACCGCCCCTGCCCTCCTCCCCGCCCTCCTTAGCATAATTCATTCACCTAGGCGAGGAGGGGGCTCGCTTTGCATAACGTGTGTCCGGGAGGAGGCACCGGGGACGGGGCTGCAGGAGGCGGCCCGTCCCGCCCCGCCGGGGGAGGGTCTGGAAAACCGCGGTAATTTACGGCGGGGGGAGAGCGGGGCGTGCCAGCCCCCCCG
>NW_010337671.1:37496-43257 GCF_000700745.2 Antrostomus carolinensis | reverse complement strand
GCGGAGGACAACCGCGTGTAACTCCGCACACGCGATGCGAGGGCTCGCTTCCAAAGGAGCAACGTGTACTAACTCCCTGTTGCATGGAGTCGGTTTAATTTTGGCTGATTTTATTTCCATTTGTATATTTACCACGTTGCTTCTCCACTGTTCCACACACACCGACCCGTTTTCCTTGCTCCTGGTTTGTACAATTAGAAAAGAAGCATCAACATCCAAAGAATTACACACGTGGCCTGGTGGAAAGCTTGTTGGTCTCTGTTCCTTTCTCCTCTACCTCTTATCTTCCCAAGAGATATCTTTTTATCTGCTGCATTTACCTGTTGGAGATTAGTTCTCTTCTTGGCATTACCACAGTGCATCCCCTATGTAGCACTTGGTGTGGTATTTCTGATGCCCAGCAAACTTCCTGAACCAGAGAAACTTCTCAAAGCAGGATCCCACTCTGAAGGAATCTGTAGATCACCCTGGCTGGTATTTATTCACATGAATAATTCCTTTGACTACTTACAAGACACGAAAGCTCATGGGGTGAAAAAGAGAATTATCCAACTACGTCCAACTATGGCACTTCTCAGATAAGATTGGGAGTGCTGGTTTGTGCTACAAATAAAGTTTCCTTATGGAGTCATATGTGTGCGGTTTTATTACCTATTGTTTCCCAAGTATTCAAGCAATCACAACTGTCATGAAGACATGAATCCAAAAATCTTTGTGGGTTTCACTATAATTACTTAGACTTTGAACAAAGTGTAGCAGAAGTTCATAGCTAGTCATTTATTCTTCATAATTTGTCTTTCTAAAAAAAAGTTTCATGGACTCAGAGAGAAGAAGTCTTGGTCCCATAGCCTTGGGTGATAATTTCTTCATGATAAATAGTTAATTAGTACATTAATAGTTAATGGACAGTTTGCAAACAAATTCTCCCAAGCCACGCATACTTTATGATCAAGACTTGTGAATAACAACTGCCCTTTTCAAAACAAGGACTTGCTCACACTATCTGTTGGCAATAAGAAGACAAAATGGTATTTGGAACGAATAATCTGACAGAAGAAAACAAATAATACCCACATGCTCTTATTTGGTGCACAGCATGGGCTCCCTGAGTGTGGTATGAGAAGCACCCAGGCTGCCTCAGAGCGACTGGTGGGCCAGCGAGGCTCTGGGAGCCATCGGCGCCAGCCCCAGCACTTAACATTACCCCCTGCTGTGAGTATCCAGCACCATTACTCACCCCTGCTCGTGGTGACATCCAGCAAAATAAAGCTACAAACCCTCAGGATATGATAATCCTCTCTGGTTTACGCGGGGGCGGGGGTGTTACTGAGGCATCAAGGGCTGCCAGCACCCTGCCGCTGCCTGTGCCGTACTCAAGTGAGTGCTGCCTCTTCTAGGCCAGGGTGAAATTTCCTCCTGAGGTCAGCTCTTTTTACTTCAGTGCAGATATGGATGTCCTCTGGCTGCTTCAGTGCCCCATATGGGGGGCACTGATAGATGTACCCATCTATCAGTGTGACCTGGCTCAATGTTTTGCTTGGCTGAAAGATGAAGTCTGTCTGTCGAAGCATCGTTCTGACCCAGCATCATGCTGTCTGTTTGTTTTCAACACCACATATTCCACATCAGAAGTGAAACAGCCTGGGACAGAAAGTCCCTTGTTGCATTAGATTTACATGTACTTACCATCATAAAAATCACCAAGTGAGCCAGATCACTGTTCTTTGCACCATTCATGATGCAAAGCCACTTTCTTACTGGATAGCAAATCTCATGCTAGTTGTTTCTTATTCTGAAGAGGTGTCATGAAAAACCTTTATTTTTCTGTCTGAGAAAAATGGGAAACTGTGCTACTAGAAGCAAAGCCCAAACCAGGCAAGAACAACTTCAAAATATCCAAGAAATTGTTTTCACTATTTCTTTTGCAATGGGTGCCTATAACTCTACACTCCTGGGAGAAATGTTAGCCTTGCCTGGTCTCACCTCTGAAAAGAGACGAGACTCATTCATTCTTTGTGCATCTGTCTGTATCCTCAGACAAAGGGAAACATGATAAAGAAGAGTGAGAGGAGGAAGACCAGTGCCAAGCCTTCCTCCTTGCTGCAGATAAAGTAATGTTTTTCTTTTGGCCAAAGCTTGGTTCTGGGAAAGGTGTCATCTCAAAGTTTGTTAAAATGCTTAGAAATTATTTGATAATGACAGAATTTGAGAATAAGTGATTTCCAATAGCTTTTTTTTCTAATTTATTCTCACACAGAAATCAAAACTAGAGAGTCTTTGAAAATGCAGATTAGCAGTATCCTCTTCTTACGTAAAAATCATGGGGATCTTCCTGATGGAGGCATATCTATCCATCTCGCAGCACGGCTGGTCCAGAATAGACTAGACTGGACTACGGAATCTGAGCAGCAAGCTAAATTAAACACAGTCTGATTAAATCTAGCACAGGAGTTGTTAGTGTAGGTAAGACTGTAACACAGCTGGTTTACCTGTTACAAAATTATCTGGTCACATTCGCCTGAATAGAAAGTGTTAAGCAGCTGTACCCTGCTGTGTTCAGTTACTTGATACCATCAAGTGGACACCGGCAGCTTTGCAGTACACTTACCCCACCTAAAAACAACAAACTGGACAAAAAACACGTAAGGCTAAGCCTTGCTGCTTTGGCTGGCTTTCTGCAAGTGGGAGGCAGAGTGAATCTAGGACATGCCTATGTTCAGTGCCAGTGAGCCTGCTTCTTATTGTGCAGCCATGATGATGCCAGAGTCAAGAAGGCATCTACTTAGGATCACAGCTAAGATTGAAAGCAGATTGCTGTAGCACTTTTGAGAATGCTATCCATGCAATGAAAAAAAATATTTTCCTTTTTTCTCTCTCTCTCTTAAAAAACCCACTATTTTTTACCTTTTTTATGAATGAAGATCTGTAGGTTTTGAATTAGAGTGAGTAACTTAGTCTAAGGAGTCAAACTTCTACTCCAGGAGTGAAACAGATGGCTGTTCACACGGGCAAACAGTAATTTAACTGCTTGCAGGCAGGAACGGTATCTCAGACATTGCTGGTCACACTTAAGGTGATACACCACCCAAGTTCAGGTTACAAAACACTTAAAATTCTTAAAAAGCTTGTTTTGTATCTGGTAGCTAGAGTAAAGCAGCTCAAAATAAGAACTGTACCCCAGATATACTGAGCTGGCCATTAACACATGCAGGTGAAGCATAAGAAATGGTAGATCTGCAGCACTCCAACACAAATGGTAGCAAAAAAAGGAGGAGAATTTTAAATAAGGTCTGCTGAAGTGCTCGTGCACACAGATCCGAGGTGGCCACACTTCCTACCAGGAGAGGAGTGCTCTCACTTTGAAGATTCAAATCTGTAAACGCCATATTTCAGCAGATCTCGTGCATGACCAGGCCAAAGGTATTGACACAAGATGCTACTGTTTGCATTTCATGGGTCTGTGTTTGAAGATGTGGATCGTGCTTGCAGATAACAATTTTCCACCAGACAGCACTAGTGTCTGGAGTTCTTTCCATATTTTTATGTCTACAGTGTGCTGTATTCTGGCTGACCAATCCACAAACCACTATAGGATTTCTTTACCAGATACAACATAAACTTGTGATTAGAATTACGCAAAAACAGATCAGTGAAAAATAAGCACTCATCTGCTGAAACAAGGAGCCACGTTCAGTTTGTAAAATATTTTGCATACATGGTCAAGAAACACAGAAGGCAGAGAATAAATACAAGTAGAAATTGGAGTCTGGGACTCTTTGTCAGAACTGAGGTGACACACAAAGATAAAAGCTTGAATGGTTAATAATGGTCATGCATGCTCCAAGACATAGTTAAAACCTTCTATTCCAAATATTCCCTCTTTCCAATGGAGCTTATATATTATTCATTGTATGTGGACTTGAATTGTATCTGCATTCTCCTGCTTCCTCCATTCCTTTCACTCCTGCTCAGTTCAGCCTTTGAATTAGAACACACCTTGCACCCCAAATGAGATTTTACTCAACTGTGGTATACTTTGATGGGTAAAATTCAAGGTAGAACCAGAATCCAGCACTTCAGTGCCTTACCTCCCTTCTCAGCTCTCTGACTGGTTAGGTAGTATGGTATTTCTCATTGAGCTGTTCATAATATCTGCCAAGATAGCATAGAATCACCAGAAAACTCCAGAAAAACAATTTACTTGACCATTTTGGGGGAAAAAAAAAAAAAAAAAAGCTGTAAAAGCCTTTCACTTTCAAATATCCAAATTGATTGCCTTCTGTCACTTTAAATTTAATATAAGCACATTAAAGTACAGTATACATGATGCAGTACATTAATATACTTAGCAGATGGATAACACTTGCTTGTGATTTAATACTTAGATATACTCATTTCACATCTACTGTACAAACACTTCATATATTTGAATCTTTAAGTCAGACTTATCTTCAGACTAGAGGCAATCGAGTCACATGAGCATAGGATTTAGTTTATTAGTTCCATAACCTTACTGGTATTTTGGCAAACCTGATAATAAAAAAAATAAAAAACTCCTTGCATCTGGATTTTAATATATTTCACAGGATTTCCTTTTTCAACATGATGAAACCAGCTCTCCCGAACCTACAAACTGACTGATTCAGACAAAATTCAGACCCTGTATGTCATTCTTTACTAAAACTCATGAGCATTTTTCATATGAATGTATTACAAAACACTTCATAACGGATAAACCAACTGTCTTACACTGGTCATAGCTTCAAATATTTGCTTTAAAATGCAGCTGATGCTTGGGAAGCCCTGGCAAGAATTTTACTGAATGGAGAACTCTAATCAGAAATGGGATGAGGAGACTAGACTTGAGAACCTCAGACTAAAAAAAAATACACCCTTGCTCTGGCTCCAGGCCAATTAATATCCCTTGGTTCCCTGGTTTGTTTATTTGTATGTGAATGAACACCACTGGAATTCACGGGTCGTGGTAAAAGGCTGGGAGGACAAGGTTTGGACAAAGAGTTTCTGAGCCTATAAAGTCCTATATTAACACGTAACTTCACTCACGTGAGCAGTCTGATCCAAATCAATAGGATTAGTCATGGAGGTAAACTTTCACGTGTGCTGGAGTATTTGGAGCATATAAAAATGCCAATATGAGGGTCAAGTTGTAGGATCCAGCACAAAAAGCTAATGATAGAGCAGGGAAGTTTTCTACATCTTGTTAATCCCAAATTTCTGGTTGCTTTTTTCCTGTCTTTTTCACATGAGGTCATTTCTGTATGCATAAGCAGTTACTTTTAAGAAGTGATTTTATTTCTCAGAGAAATTATTACAATAAAGAGTATACACCTGAGAGATCACAGCGGAAACCTCCTCTGAAAAAGGCAACAGTAACTCTGCTGATATTTTTATGCCCCAACACAAAGACGAAAGTTACCAGAAATGTAAAGGTAAAGAGCACAGGACATTGGCAATCATAGAATCATACAATCATTATAATGCAGATAAACTAACGTTTCTATAATTCTGTCAGTGATTTGCATCCTTAAAATGGGCTGAACTTTTTGAAACCTATAGACATTGTGGGTCAGAGATGGAAAAGATTATCATGGGAAAAACATTTAGGAATCAGAAAAGGCAGCAGAGGGAAGGATGGTGATGTGATTATTGGATTAAAAGGAAGGAGCCAGGAAGCAAGCAGAAGAAAAATCACTGTATGGATTTTAAGAGTGTGAAGGAGTTAGCTGCAGCAGGGATTATT
>NW_010337671.1:36069-37486 GCF_000700745.2 Antrostomus carolinensis | reverse complement strand
TTGTTTCAGTGGATGGTGTTCTCCAAGTGACTTTAAAGACAGATAAAGTCTGGTGATTTTTTTTTTTTTTCCCAATTTAGAATTAGTATATTCCAAATAATTTATCTGGAATAAAATGTCTTCTTACAGTTGCTGCATATCTGAGTATTAGTGCTCCATTTTAAAGTGGCCTCAACAACTGTGCTCAGAACCATTTCTTCTCTCTGTTTAATCAAATTACTGCGATGAGATCAAGTGAAAATCCTTATCAGGATGTCCAGTACCCTTAGTTGTCTCCAGTTTCCCTTCTTGATGCTGTTAGTGATTCCTTGGTCCTCTCAAGGTTTCTGTTTTATGTTGCTAGGTCTGAAGAAGGCACTAGTGGGATTTGTCTTTTCCAATCAGTTGTTGAATCTCTCATTACTTCAGTGATGTCTGGGCACAGATGTCCATGTGCTCAATACTACCTCCCCAGTCAATCACATCACAGGAAAAAATTATTGAATCATTCAGCAAATTGTGAAAAAGTCCAAGCATGAGCGTTCTGTCATAACTCTCAAAGCTGTTGTATCTTGAAAGGAAAATCTGAGAACTAATTTCATCAGTTTCCTATGTTACAGAATTAAATGAGATGTTGATATAAATTAAATGTATCTCTTTTAAAATAAAGGGTAACTGATCTTAAGCAAATTTATCCTACTCTTCTGAAGAGAATCAGAATTCATCCACTGCAGAAGGTAGATTCAGGATAAAATATAAAAATTTGAACAGATCAAACCTGGATTCAACAGAAATCACAATTTTGTTACTTCTTGTATTTTTCTAATACTTAATTTGACTACCTCTATCAATGTTGGTCCCTTTCTCAGTTATTCAAGTACAGTTTCAAAATGCTATGCCATTAGCAGCTGAAGACTTTAATCCACTTTTGAAGAACATGAACAAAGTTTTCTGGGAAATCGTTGCTTATTCATACAAATTTTCCAAAGAAAAACCTTGCCTTCCTGATCATGCTCAGATCAAGTATGTATAGCAATTCCGTTACTGGGAAGATAAAAATGTCCAATTACATCACACCCCAGGCAAGGAAAAAAAAACAACCAAACAAACAAACAAATACCCCTCCAACCCCACCCCCCCCAACAATTTTAAAAAAACCCCACCCACCCAAAACCAACAGAAAACCCTGCTCTAAAAGGCTTATCTGCATCTGCAAAATAACTGGTTGGTTTCTCTGGATCAGAACTAAGTAAATTTTAAGCTGTCTGTAAGTACTTGACAAAACCTACCCAACCGGCTTATTAACAGGTGCAAAAGTGTGTACTGTGGATTTAACTTCGTTCTCAGATGTTTTGAGAAGACATCCTAGTTTCCTCAGACCTTTTATCCCCACCAAACTGCTAGCTGTCAGATCACCCACTTTCCTTCTCCTTGCAAT
>NW_010337671.1:5536-36031 GCF_000700745.2 Antrostomus carolinensis | reverse complement strand
TGAAGACAGACAGCGGGCTTTCCAGAGCTCCTGGCATTGTGACTCCAGGCTTCTTTTTTTCTCTCTACAGAGGAAAAGGAAGGGAAAAGCCCAATTCCTTGAAGGGTGCACAACTGTAAAAGCTTTGAAAGGGTGGTTTATAGGGCATGGGATGGTCAACGATTGAGGCTGATTCCAAAAATAAAAAAAATCAATGTTCAAATTCTTTCACATGTCTCTCCATCTATGAACAGCCTTGTAACCTCTTTTGTGTGAAATTCTCAGGGAAGGAGAATGGAGTATGACATCTGTGATGTCTGGGCAAAAATTAAGTTGTTATCATGAAAATTGTGAAACTAAGGTGTAACTGAGTACAACCTCCAGAGAGCTATAGAGCTAAAAAAGTAAGCTGGCAATCCAAAAAACATCTGAAACTCGATCAAGAACACTTAGGACATGTTTCCTTGCCACGAGTTGTGAGATAAAGCAGGCCAGTCAGGAGATATTATCAACTAAAGAGCCCATAGATCTCCTGTAGATTTCACAAGTATTCATGTGAATAAGCATAATAAAATAGCCCGGCTGCTTGGGATTACAGGTCCCAGCCTTGTGTCTGCATCATCTCAACTCCATCAGGCCTCCAGCTGCCAGAGATTTTACTGCATCTTTCAGGGGCACAGATTCTTCAAATTACTGACATAGACTTCTTGTAGCTGTCATATTCTTTACACTACTTGTATTATTTTTATGCCAAAGGTAAAGTCAGGCTGTTTTGTTTTCCCTATTTGCCATGCCTGTAAGAGAATCTGAGTCTCTTATGATAATGCTGGCTATGGAGGTCTAATCCAGTGAGCACTGATTTAAGGGAGAAAGGGACCACTAGGTAACCTCTTAATTTACCATCCTTGGTATCATTCATGTTCCTTAGTCCTGGATCTCTTCTGCAGGGCTTCCATTTTCTGTAGCCCTGCTATACTTCTTCCTCATCCAGAGCCCTGCACATGAATACTTCCTAGAAAATCACACTGCTGCATTATAGATATCTGCTTAGCAGTTAACACAAGCTTTCCTGTTCCTTTATCTTCCCAAGATTACACTGTCAAAAACAGTCAGCTGAAGGTTACACATGTGTTAAATGCTCTTTCTGTCTCAGTCTCTCAGGGAGCTGGGAGAGACACTGTCTTTACAGGTGAGCAAGAATATATCAGCAACCAGCCATACAGGATGGACAGCAAGTGTTAATAATGGTGGGGGCTGATAGAGGAGGAAGCTGAGGCAGAAGGGTAACCCCATGTTAACATTGCAGACATTGCAGCAGTAATGTTTGGAGGGAAATGTGAAGAAAGGGAATTTATTATGGCCTTTTACAGTTGAGGGTGATGCTCCCAAAGGGTACTTCTTGATGGAGCAGAAGTACGACTGGAGAGGAGAGGAGAGGAGAGGAGAGGAGAGGAGAGGAGGGACAGGAAGAGAAGAGAAGAGAAGAGAAGAGAAGAGAAGAGAAGAGAAGAGAAGAGAAGAGAAGAGAAGAGAAGAGAAGAGAAGAGAAGAGAAGAGAAGAGAAGAGAAGAGAAGAGAAGAGAAGAGAAGAGAAGAGAAGAGAAGGTACAGGCTTTGATGGTGGGGAATAACAGCACTATGGATTAAAAATGAGAAGGGCAGAAAAGATCTACCATGGTGACACAAACCACTTAATATTTTTATATACAGGGACTGGAAGGAGATACAGGAACTTTCAAGCCTGTGTTTTGCCACCTAGCTGGGGGACAGTATAAAGCCATCTTATCTGGGCTTGACAGATCTCAAGATCAAGAAGGTGGCCTCTTGCATATGCACAGCACTGGGATCATCCTGTAGCAAGAAAGTGTGCAATGGACTTAAGGATGTTTTCCAGCTGAGAGTTTTGTTCTGAGTTAGTTAAAACCTCTAAAAATGTGTCTTTCTGATGTTTCCATTTAAGAACAGCTCGGATCTAAAATTTAAAAAATCTCCATGTTAGAGGGACAGAAACAGACCCCAGTGGGCTTGGGAAGCAGCATTCCCCTGGTGGGGCAGGAAAGGGAATGCGTTTGATAGCTGCAGCTAAAGTATTTTCTGCTTGATGTGGAAGGCCAAGTGGGTGAGCAGAGATGAAGAGTTTGCTCTCCTGGATGAAACAAAGAGAGGAAAAAAGGCTTGGGAAGAAGTCCTCTCCCAGGGTATATACTCATATGTCTGCTTTCTGACACATACCTACCCAACAGCAGCACTCCAGTGGTTTTTGCCTGACATCATATTTAGATAAACTATCCTCCTGAAACAGCAGGATGATTTGTGTATAATTCTTCACTATTATTGAATGTAGAATTTTACCCATTTAAGGAATCTTGTGCTCTTAATTTTCTGTTTCATCTTGCCCTGGAGGATAGTTTGATTCTACTGTATTTTTATGTACTTTTCTATCCTCTGTGATTTTAAGTGTTTGAGACTTATTAAATATAAAAGCTCTTTGATATCAGCTGGAGCACAGCTGAGGATTAAGCCTGTCCCTCAATGCTCTGCCTGCTGCTGTCGTGTGTAAATCCTACAGAGGAATCACTCCCTTCCACACAAATCAGCCGTAGCCTGCCTGAAACATAGCAGATGCTTCACAAAACAGATCCAAAAGGAAGTGAAGATACCTTTTCCAATGAACTTCGTGATGAATATAAAATCCGGCATCAGAGCAGCTCCCCTCAGGAAGCCAGCAAATAGGCCTCTATAACTCACTCATCTATAAAATGCCTCCTGGAATCTTTAATGGGTGTGAGCAAGTGCCTGTCAGCTTTCTGCCACATGAGAAAAGATGGCACCAGCAGTGCTCTCAGAGACAGGGCCACCAGGTTGGTGGGGCTGCTGCGCTGCTTGGTAGTGGGCTCATCACAACCACCCACTGGTGCCCAGGAAATGCTCCATCTGAGTGCCGAGCTCAGCTGACCCCAGCTTAACCCAAGAAATCCGACAGCGTCGCAGCTCTAGGTGTTATGACTGCAGGCAATAATACATTAATCTCGAGAATGTAAGGAATACTTAAAAGTTACCAAGACCAAAGCAAAATGGTAGTACTGGTCATCAAAAAGGTAATAAAATTTGACCATAAGGTGGGAATCTACTTTTTTCTGGCAATGCTCAAATGTTTTGCTGCCAAGGTTTCATCAGCTGTACTATATGTTTTAGTTATTTGAATCTCCATTAACATGTCTGTTCTGGAACTAATTTTTAGGTGGTTTACCCATAGGAATACCAGCCCATGTGCTTAAAATAAAATGGGAGATATATATATATATTTGTAGAGAGAGGGTTGATTTTTTTTTTTTTTTGCAAGTGATAGCATGCCTGTATATGATTACAATGTGTAAAAAATACTCCAAAGCCTTCTCCCTAGTCCGCATTTATAGGAAAAGTCCCATACACTTTATAAAAGAGTGAAGAGTTCTAAGACCAATACCATAAATCAACTGTAAAACTTCATGAACTACAGCTGTGATGTAAAGCTTCCTGGACTGATGTAAGAGTCTGAGGGTCTTTGCAGCCTCTTGGTTATGTAGCTGTGCTGCAGGCTCATCGCTCCTCGGCACTCGCCATAACCAAACTCCTGCTCTGTTTCTTAGGGGAGCTGCACATTGCCTTAGTGATTTCATCTGGAGGCTGGTTTGTTCGGGGTTTGGTTTTTTTCACTAGATGCTGATTTGAAAAGATATATTGACAAAGAAACGCAGATAAGCCATGGGCAGGTTTACTGCTGTAGCCCTCCCGTTGCTGCTGTTCATACACTTGTGGATCAGGGCTCTCTGGAGCAATCAGCTTTTCAGGGGCATCTGCCAGAATGTCGCTTCTTCCAGATTTGAGGCTAACATGTATTGATTTATCACAGTCAGGAGATGGGACCCATCAAAATTAATCACCCTCTATGTTTACATCCCACTTTTGTAACTTCTTCCTGTGGCTCCTGTGATCCCCTCCCAGATAAAGGCCTGTCTCATCTTCCCCTTAGTTCAGAGACAGCATTCTGCTTTCCAGCAGAGTTTGTCCCCTTTCTGACTGCAGCTGCACTCTAAGCCCAGCCCAGCTCTGAGGTTTCTGCAGAGCTCTACTGCCAAGCACTCACTAGGGACTGACCAGCGACATCTTCCTAAATGCTCCTAGCAGAATCACAGCTCCATACAAATGTTTTCAATGCTGTGTCTTGACTTATTTTGTTTGTGGCTATATGAAAAATCACACAAGGATGTGTATTTCCTCATAGGATTTATCACATGGCATAGTGAAAAGGGGAAGGAACACTCTTTACAGTAATGTGATGCCAAAACCGTATATATCTTTGCAGTTATCTGCTGTCTGGAGTGAGCAGTAGCTCTTTATTATGGGCTACATATCTAACGCCATTACTACAGGTCATTGAGATCTACTAGTGGCAAGAAAGCTACCTGGGTTTAGAGTATGACTTTCAAACCAACTATCTCTTTATTTCCTCTCTTTTATTGGTCTTGTTTTGTTTTCCCAGTGGTTCACTCTGTACATTCCTATGCTACAGTTTTTTAGAAGTTAAGCAACTTGCTTTGGATACCTCTTGTGCTGCTCTGAATTTTGTAGGATCCCATTTAAGCCCACAAAGGTCACTGTTCTTTCCCATGAGCTGTGTATTCAAGTCCCATTAATATTAAATGGGATTTAAGGGAATACATTGAGGAAGAATAAGCCTCTTAAACACCTCTTTTACCATACCTGTTTTATTTCTTTGGCATTTCTCACCTCTTGAAGCTATTTCTTATTTCCCTGTCTATACAAGCATAGACCACATCTTGCCCTTCCAGCAAGACTCCCTCCCTTCCCCTGTTGAGGACTCTCAAGGAAGCCAGGCACATGGCTTTTTGCACTGTTTTCTTTTTCACTTCCATTTAAGAGACACAGTTTGCTTCCTCTCTAAACCCATTTCCATTCAGAGACCAAAACTACTTCTCTGTTTTGCCCTGAGAAGGAACATGTACTTGCCTGAAGCTATATGATGTTCTAAAACTAACAGAAAGACTCATTTATTTATTAACTTTCTTTGAGCTTTTTAAAAATCCAAAACTTTTTTTGACAGTAACTTTTGTCCTTAAGTACTTCACAAGTTCCGATGCTGGTGCTGCCCAAGGAGTGTTGTGGGTTGTGGGATTAAGCAATCCTGCTGGAGTAGGTGACTTCATGTGGGTCCATTTTGGAAAGGAAGTGCTTTCATATGAAGTTCAGTTTCAGTCCACTGGCAGCACCGCTCACTTGTGGCAACCATTCTGGTGGACAGAACTAGGAGTTGTTCAGAACTAGGAGAACACAGCTTCATGTGTTATTTCCTTCTTGAAACGACGCCCTGAGATAGAAAGCCCCGTTTCTACATGTCTCCAAAAGAGTAAACAGCATTTCTGTATTCATATGAACCATTTACCTTCAGTCTCTGATTCAATTGTTTTTCCATCATCCAACAATGAATTGCTAAATGAGCTGAAAATCTGTTCTGAGATAAAAATGCCTTTTCTGTAGTACTAATTGCTAACAGAGTGAAACAGGATATCAAGACAGAGGAAGATAGAAGGTCACTTGCATGCAATCTATTTTTTTAAAAAATGATCTGGGGATATATTAGCCACAGCTTAGAAATCTTAGAATACAGGCACTTAACACTTGAGATTTTGAGGATGTTGCAATTTATCAGATCAGAATTCTGCTTTAATTACCCATAAATAGCTTCCAAAGTTGTCTGTGCAACTTCATAGTTTACAGTTACCTGGGTAGTATGTTGGTCACAATTTTTAGGTTTGGGTGACAATTTCAAAGTGTCTCTAGCTTAGTCATTACCATTTTTACAATGTTTGTTAGTTAATCTTGCCTGTCTCAAGTGCCTGTGATACGAATCTGTAATCCACAGGGCCAGCTAACCTTTATTTCCCAGGTGAGCAAAGTAGCTGACAGTGTAATGAAGGACTGCTTAACGAAAGTATCATTTCGTCTGGAAAACTTACAGCAGCAGAGAGTGAGAGAGAACAAGGACCCTATCGTGCAAAGTAGCTCTTAAAAGGTGTGTGAAATAAAGGGGCTGTGTGAGCCATACACAGGGACTCCAGCAATAGCTCCTGTGTTAGGGGAACATTACCACATCACTGTTTGCTTTTTCTCTTTTTTTTTCCCCCTTCCTCCTGTTAACAGTGGCCTTGTGAGCACCACAAAGTAAGAGCTTTGGCTTGCTTTTGCTTTGAAACCGCCACAGCTGTTTGCTGCAGGGCTGCCCATGGCTGGTTGCTCTGCCGGAGGCAGCTCCTCACAGCAAACAAGGTACAGCAGCACCCGTGCACCTCAGCCACTCACATGCATGGCACGACAGCCCAAGGAAAACTGAGGGTGGAAGTAGCTTTCTGAGCCATCACTGGCATGCCAACAGGCTGGCTTGTTCGTGGCCTCCACTGCTCCTCCTGATGTCAAAGATATTCCAGTCTTTAATACCACAGTCTTCCTCTTTGGGTTTCGTTTGTGTCTTTACTTTCTTTCTGGGTCACTAGTGTTTTCTTTAGCTGTTGAGCAGGGCTGTGTAGCCAGAGATCTGGAGATATCTCAGATGAAATATGTTCCCCCAGTCCTTCTCTGCAAGACAACACCACAGGTGGCAGCTCCTGCATAGGGGAAGCTGCCTGAGGCAGGGTGGAAGAGAGAGACTGGTCCTTTGGAGAGTGGTGCTGAGAGTCAGGACTAAATGAGAACCTGTTTACTTTAAACAAAGAAAAGAAAGAGACCAAGATAAGTTCTTGCCCTCCAGATCTCAGAAGAGTTTGAAAATGTGAATGTTAAAGGCTCTGACCATGACTGAACCTGAAAAGAAACTGGGGTTTTGTATACTTTGAAGATTCACAGCCAGTCTCATAACTTCTTTATGAAGACCTGACAGATTCATGCTTTTTGAGTCCTTCACGTTTGGTGACTGACTTACATTTCGGTTCAATCTCACCACTGCAAATACCTCAAACACATTTACTAATGCAGGCAGACTCCTTTTGCATGTCAGGAGGCAGAGGGCTTGGGTTTGTCTGAAAGTTATGTGGAGGCACATCACGGCTGACCTGTTCCAGGACACCTTCCCCCAGGCCAGCAGGCACAGGGCCCCTTGCAGCAGCACCGAGGGGAGAGCACATGGACCATTGTCTTCTGTGCATCTGCAAAGGCACCAGCACTCCCAGGCGAGCAGCACTGGGAGGAAACAAGATGAGTCCTCCTCATTTACCAGGCTGGAATATGGGGGGATTATCTACAGCAACCGGGAGAGCTTTTAGTCAGTGTGCTATTAAATAAAATGGCGTAATTGTCAAAAATAGCACGGAGCATTTCTGCACTGCCTGCTGTGCTTCACAAGCGCACGCAGAGCTTCGCTAACACACTGGCAGTATGTCCGGTGGCACTGGGAGCACAGCATACAGAGGGAAGGCGGGAATAAATTAAGGTTTTTCTGTGTTACCAGATCACCAGCGGAGAGGCAGAAAGGGAGAGAGGCACCTTCGGGCAATGCCCCTGCCTGCAGCAACAATAAGAGGTGCTTAGCAGCTGCTGCCGCTTCAGGCTGGGCATACATTAATGCTCTAGCTCAGACCAGGAGCGTGCTTCTCAAGCGAATTGCCTGATTACCCCCCACTACCATGTTCAGGTTGGCAGCCTGGGTGCATGAGGCTGGATGTCTCCCTGCTGGAACAGAACAGGATGATGTGGCTGGTGACGAAGCCCCTGAAGCCTGTGCAGCATCAGTGCTGGGTCAGGAGCACCCGTGGTTCTGACTGCAGCTTTGTTCCTCTCATTCGCGCTGCTTGCCAGGAGGCCACAGCCTCTGTGCACCTCTTGGTAAGCCAAAGATGGGCCAATGCGTATTTACACAAGGGGAAAATGACAAGGCAGGGATCACAGCAAGGAACAGGTATTAAATGGGTTGGAGGTCCCAGGAACCAAGGAATTCTTGATGGCTCCATATGCTGTAATATGCTTAACGTAGTGAAACCATTATGTTATTTTTAGATCCAGTTTTCACACGTGAGGTGCAAACACAGGCTTCGTTTTGTTTTTAAAGGTGTGACTCTTCCTCCACAAGCTGTTCTAAATGTGTGCCTCTATGGCTAATATGCCAAAATAAATGTTCTGCTACATTTTGATTCTGGTTTGGATTTTGCTTCTGAGTTTTAAGCCAGTAATGTGCACAATGACAAATTTTATATCAGTGTTCAACAGCATCAGATACATGATACTTCATGGCTATGTTGCTTTGGTCATCATTCGTGTTCCCTTCATTAAGTTATTGGCTCATTCATTGCTAAGAAAAATACAGAGAAAGAAAAGTCTCAGAAAGAAAAATTCATTTAATTCCCTGATATGGGCCCAATCCTCTGGCTTTTTTTTTTTTTTTTTTTTAGGGAAAAGCTATATTCCAGTTAGGTTTCAAAAAAGTCTGATTTTTTTTCTTTTTAAGAAGACTTCTGATCATGCTGGCAAAAGTCAAGCAAGCATTACTAACTTTATTTAAAGCCTCAGCTGCTCAGGTAACCACCAAATATAGCTGAGCTCTTACAAGAACAGCTTGCAGGATTCTAGTATTGTTTAATTTGAATACAAACCCTAGTCTAGAGTTTCATACCACAACTAGGCTTAACGTAAGTGAGATTCTGACCTGGAGCCAAGCTCCACATCTGATCCAGCTCCAAATATGTCAGAATCCCAAAATATATTTAAGTATACCACATGACAGAGTCCCAGAACATCATGAAAAGTTATATGATAAATATATCCAAATAGGAATGCTTTCATAAATAAATGAGTTCTTGTGCCATTGAGTCCTTCTGCCACAGTGTTGAGGATGCAGGGTCATGTCCTTGTTCATTTGTGCAGAATAGGTTTGCATCGTGCTTATGAACCTGGAGTGCTCCAAAGAGCACACGTCAAGAGCACAACATCAATTGCAGAGATGAGAAAAAAGAGCCAAACTTCTCAAACACTAAGACCAGATGGCCCAGCACGTAACGCCGCGGCTGCTGCGCAGGAGGGGTCCATGTTGAGCAGTGCTGATCCTCAGGCCAACTGCGAGGCACCCATTTGTCTGAGAGACGTGACGCCACAGGCGGCAGGGCACCCGCGCTTGCTCTTCGGTGCTCTCGGCAGGTGGTTACCCAGCAATAATGCAGCTTCAGACCGCGTTGTCCTTCCTGCCGCTGGATGGATGCATCACTCACAGCTGCTGCTATCAGGAGGGAGGGAATATGATTTTGGGGGAGGGTGGGAGGAAGGTAGCCATAAATTAAGGAGATTTATATATCCCCCGCCCTCTAGATTGCTGCAGATCAGCTGGCTGGTACTTAGAGATAGTCTAAGAGGATAGATAGAGGAAAATTCAGGGATCTGAATTAATTTGCTTCACAGCAAATGAAATTACTGTAAAAGAGGAAAGATTCCAGATGCTTGCTCTCCTTGTAAAAGAGCAAATGCTCTTGCATGATTTTTTAGACTAGGTAATTGTAGCACCTGCCTTTGCTGAGTTGGGTAATGATGCAGCTCACCCTTACAGTGACCTTCAAAGGGGGAAAAAAAAAAAAGGAGGAAATAGCTTGTATGCAGAAATATCTATAACACATCTTGCAAGAAAAGGCTGTGAAGAGCGCTTGCCTGCTGGCTATGCTGTACGTGAGCGGGTGGGGGCTGGGACTTCACCCTGGATTCTCACACCATTCCTCTTTTACAACCAAAGAAGGTGACTGGTTTCTGCTTTTTCTTAGCTGTTTTTCCTATGGCTGGAACTGTAGCCTGAATAGTCAGGATAGGAATTTGGTGCAGTACTTCATCTTGCTCACTGCAAATAGGCACAAGAGAAGAGGGACTGCCCAGGTAAAAGCTGGTAGAAGTGCAGTGCAGGGAGCCCTCGCGATGCCTGCTCTGTCGGAGCAGCCAACACCCATGCCCAGCCTGCTGATCCCTCCTTTATGCTTCTACAGAAATGCCTAGTCCTGGCCACCAGTGCCAGCTCCTCCCCTTGAGCTATGAAGAAACATTTCTGCAGACCACCAGGGATGTGATGGAAGAGGAAAGAGAGGGAGTGGGGAGAGTGTACTCTCCTCCCTAATACATCTGTATAGGACAACGAGTAATTTAGCCCCTTGCTTCATATCTAGTTGCCCCTAGCTGCAATGCAGCTAAAAAGAGCCTAGTCTTTATTTGCTTTTCAGATTTCTCAGTTATGTTAGATACCTGTTCCTCAAAAGAGCTTCCTAAAATAGGCATACAAAGGATGTCTGCATCTAGGAGTGCTCGCTTAATGGAGTTACCTTGCTCGCAGGCTGAATGAGCTTCAGAAGGGCCCTTTTAAAACTGTATCCTGAAAAAAATGGTGCAATTTATGCCTGTAAAAAAATTACGTTTAAGCAAGCAAGGGAGTATAACAAGCTATGTCTGCTTTCCACCCATTTTCAAAACTGGAAAATTTTCCTTTTCACAAAAACAGATCTGAATGCAGCAGGCCCTATTCTTTGCATATTCTGGCTATGAGATCTGCTCACCACCCAAAAGCGCTCAGCATCTCTCAGGGTGAGGACCTCAGGACCACATTCAGGGTAACTAAGGGTGGCTGAGGCTGCGTCCAAGGGAGACCTCACCTGATGAGTGGGAGCGGTAGCCGTGCTGCCTTGCAATGTGGCTGCGTGGCGGGGCGAGGGACGCAGCACATTCTTCTCCCTGCCACAGGCATTCCCGCAGAGGCAGGGAGGCTCGGGGGCTGCCAGCTGCTCGGCCCTTTGCTGCTGGAAGAATGCAGCCGAATGTGAAAACTTGTCACCAAGCTGAAGCCACGATACACCTGTCCCTCCTGTCAGTCTCCTGCAGTAAAGTCTCACAGGGACTTAAAAACTCAAGCCATAAAAGTGGGATTTAACTAGCCTTATTCTAGAATGCAATATGTAACATCCATGCTCCATATGTCCCATGAGGGGAATGTTCTTTTAAACCGTGCTGTGTAAACAAGACAACAGCTGTGGAATGGCATGAGCTGTCCTGCAGTAATTCAGAGAAGAGTTAGGCAAAACTTTAGAGGAACATTCCTTTTTGTTAAATACCTATGCCCGGAGAAATGGGAAGAATGTGGGATGGGGATCAGTGTCATCTCCTTTTTTATTAAGTGGCGAATCTGTGAGAAACCCGTTAGAAGGAGGAAAATGGCTCCTCCAGCAATGAGACCAGGGGAAACTATTTCCCTTTTTCGTGTTGTTAACAGTCCTGCGTCTAGCCTGGAAAGATAACACGTTGGGAAGCTCCCAGCACTCACCTTTTGTAGGTCAGCAGTGTGGGAGCCCTGGAGGAATGTACTCTGGTAAATGTATGGAAACAGCTGGCTGCAGCTGAAACGGTTGTTTCCTCCCTGGAGATAAAAGTTTCTCTGTCTATTTTCTCCCCGTTTTCTTAAAATCTAAATTAAACTGCCATAACGCAGAGAAATTTCCTGATACTTCCAGTGAAAGCATGTATAACAAACGCAGTAACAAGCACTGCTCAAAGCATCACTTTTTCTATTTGTTTCTATTTGTTAGTTAGTGGTTTTCTATTTTTTCCTTTGGTGGGCTTTTTTTTCCACATGAAAACAAATACATTATTCTATATTAATCTCTGGTTAAACAAAATGCTCTATATAACTCTAAATCAAAGAGTTTGGCTGTTCCCCATTCCCCTTTCCTTTATTAAACTTGGATAAATTGAAACTAAGCATCTTCAAATGGCAGGTCAAGGTGCTTGACCACTCTTAAAAAAGCAGCCCAATGGTTTGATTAATTTGATTTTAACCTGAAAATAATTAGTTCTGCCAAACTTTCATTATTGGTTAATAAAACTTTTAGCATCATGATTTTCTTCTCTTCCAGTTACAATATATGTAGTGACTTTTGTAATAGACACTAAGATTTAATATCCTCCTAGGCAAATATTGAACAAGGCAAGAGGTCAATATTAACCTGTCAAATCAATAAATCCAACCATTCACATTGGCAGTAGTTAATCTGCTTATACTTAATTTTTTAAAAAAGCACCAAAATTAGCAAAGAAGTTAACATTGCTGAAGCTCAAAAACATACTTATTTATCACATAATTTACAAAGCTAGTAATGAGTGGTTACTTGAAATGTGGAAATTAGAAGTTAAGATCATCATAAATCTTACCTACTTTGGCCTAACCAGAAACTAGGAATCATCATCACACACACACTTTTCACTTGGCTGTTTAAAAGCTGTGTTCGACTAAGGCAGTTTGTAGTTTTAGTGCCTGAGTGCAGGCCAGCAGGTTTAAAAGTGAGAATTACATGCACTTTCTTCCAAATACCTGCTTTGATAAATGCCCCAGCTACACTCACTTGCATTGAGACACTGGTAGCTCTGGTAGAAAAACAAAACAAAACAAAACCAAAAACCAACTCCTGGCAAGAGGAGGAAAGATTTTATTAGAGCAATTTCTTCAAAGTTCTGGGTAGGAAGCCAAAATCTGCATTTGTGAAGGTTTTCAGCAAGGAAATAAGTACAAGGTGTCCATCCTAAAGAGCTTTCCATCTGTGGTTAAGGAGCAGTAAGACTTCCTAGCAATGGTTCCAACTTCCCCTAAAATATGTTATTTATGATGGCCTTGTGATAAAAAGTTAGTATCCTGTCTGAGTTACAGCGAAGCTGGCATACACCTCATCAAGCTTTCAGAGAGGATTTTGAAAAGAATTTCCCACTTACTGCATTAATAGCCCTGTGCTTGAAAGAGGTACAGTGCAGAAGCTGAAAGCGGAGGCGGAAAGGTCTTCTTTCTCCTCTGCAAAGCACATCCTTCAATAGAATATTTAAGGTCTCTGGACCCTTTCTATTTATATCTAGAACTCAAGCAACATCCTGGCTATGGATTATCTGTGAGCTGGAAGTGCAAATTGCCTTGCAAATGAGTACACTGAGGATCCTTATTAATAGACAGGCAACAAAGACTCTTCAGGAAAAGAGACAGTTAGCAGGCAAGGAGAAAAGGTTCCCGTGGGTCAGCTGTGGGGTTAGCAGAGGGAATTCAAGACTTGGAGCTGAACTATCAACAACCTCTCTCTGTTCTCACAATGAGGCATTGTTCAAGCATCTCGGTGATGTCCTCTATTAATAATGGTGTGTTCTCTTTGAGTAGCCTGCCCTAGAAACCGTATGGATTAGACATCAAATCCCACATACTTTAGCAAAGGAAAAAGAGAGAAATCATAGAAAAGCTAGGCTTGCTCCTGCATTCCTTCACTGTTGAGGGCAAAGGAATAACACAAAGCATGCAGGAAAATATTCTTAATAAGGTGTGTAATCCAGTCATGAAAATGGGAGGGAAAATACAACTGTAACACTACCAGTTTGATCCTAGCTTTCAACATTGGGATCATGGTTGTATTCTCTGTCCTTCACGTTGATGTAGATGAAGTGGGAGAGGTTTGCAGAGCACCATTTATTTCAGCTGTCAGCTGTAATCATGATCACCATCACTTGTGCTGTGCCTATGCCTCCACGCAACAGGATAGGGCTCCCCCATTCTGCTAGACCTTGATGATGTATACAAGACATCGATCCTGTCCTGAACAGCTTACTGTTCAACCAACAGGCAACAAGCCCGAGCAAAATAAAAGCAAGCAGTGAGGTGGAGGAGGTGCTAAAGGGAAGTTTATAGCATTTCTGGTTTACAATGGATGGCTTTATACCCAGCCAAAGGTGTCCAAACAATTTAGAAGTGTTGAGCTTATTGTAAAATGAGCAATTGAATGATAACAGCTCTGCTCAGGCAGAGTTCCATGTGGTCCCCTGAGCATGCTGATATCTGAATATGGGGTAAGTCAGTGAGTTCACAGTTAGGTTGCATTAGGACTTCGCTTTTCTCACACAACTGTAATCCAAGCTAGCTACAAAGAGCTGCAGAGGAGGCAGGGGAAGATGAAGTTGGTTGTGGTGGATGGAGGAGGATGGCCATAGAGGGGATACCAGCAGCAGTTGGGAATATGGCAGTGGCTGTTAACTGAGGTATTGGCCTACAGCATCCACATTTTTCAGCAGGCAAACGTGGTGCTGAGAGCTCAGAGGCCATTGGTACTGCACGCGAGAGCAGCTGCACGAACTAAAAGGTTTGCCCAACAGGTAGTATGTAACAAACAGCTCTCAAAGGCAAAAAGGAAGATGCATGGCCGAGCATATTCAGAAATTAGGCACTTGAGGAAAAGCAGTACTACGAGACACTCAAGCTAAGTAGGTGGATAGACGGTGGGCCTGTCTACAGGGGAAATTCAGTACCGACTAAGCTAAGGTGTGAATTTATACAGCCCTAGGTACTCTGCACCAGCTTCCTGTGTGGATAGCCTTAATCTGTACTAAGAATGCTTTTGTGAGCACAATGACACATTTACTACAGGAGTTAATGTAGAGCAGCTAATGTGCTGCAAATTCACACCCCGGCACACACCATCCTGCCTGCCCCTGCTGATTACACAGGAGCGCTTTTTCAGCAAGGGGCACTTCAAGCTCCGTACAGTCAGGGAAACATTTCCAAATGCTGATGCCATGTTGAGGCAGAGCTGCCGGTGAAGCCTTGTGGACAGAAACTGTTAACAAGGCTTGAACAGAGATGCTTGTGAAACAAATAGGTCTGGACTTTTTGTTAAGTTTGGGAGGGTATCCCTGAGGAAAAGCTTTTTTCCTGAGGTGTCCCAGAACTATTTTACATTATTAAATAACTCTTTGAGTACATGCATGTTAATGTGCTTTCTGTGTCCTATAGATATGATTCCCTTTCACCAGGTACAAAAGTTTATTTACCTCTTTGTTGGGAATGGTGAAACTGAAATACAAGTGAAATGGTGCACCTGAGATCACATCTGGAAAGGGACCCTCATACTAAGTCCTGTTCTTAGGAAGTCTAGCTGTCATAAACCACAATTTTTTGTCTCTGTGAAGGGAAGAAAGAGCTGAGACGTTGCCCCAGCTATGAATCTGGGTCCAGATTTTGTAGCTGAGGCACTGCAGTATATGATGAACCTAGTAAAAACTGTGCTTGCTGGAATACATCAAAAATATCACTTTAAAGAAAGAGGCTTTTAACAAATCCCAGTCACTTCTGAAAAAATGTTCGCTTTAATCCTGCTGACGTTGCTGAGACTCTTAATCCTGGAATTGTCTCACTGACTTGAGTACACATGGGGGGAGAACAATCTGGTTCTATAGCAACAAACATACTCTTTTTATAAGTGACAGGTTAAGCATGCAAAGTCTGTTATTACCATAATGACAAGAGTGATGCTCTATGAAGAATACTAATGCGTCCGTATTTATTCCATCACGGAGGGCATGTCACTTTTATTATTGAATGCTGCTGATGTGAATAACACAGAGAGGTTTCGCAATATTTCCTGTTTTGCTGAATAGTATGTCACATTGTCACAGCACACTGTTATATGATCTGGTAATGAAACACCATAATGCAATTGTGCGTGGAAACAGACTTAAGGATGCGGAGAGTACATTAGCCCTCAATTATCTGGCCTTGGATGGCCTAAATCTTAACCTTCTGGATGCTTTCATGTCTTGCATAAATGCAAAAAGTAGCATTCAGAACTGACAACCAGCACTGACTGCAGGAATGTAACAGAATCTTTTGTGAAAGCAGACAAAAAGTGTGCTGCTGTACATGGAAATACTGGGTACTTAGCAAAAGACATCCCACCTGCTCTTAACTCCATCAGATTTTACCCTTAATGTTTTACAAATGAACAAGCTTCTATAAACACTCAGCTATATTGTGTTACGCCGCAGTTACATAAAGAAGCTGCAGTGTGACGCCTCGCAGGGATGAAGCTGTTTTATAAGGGGGTGCTCCAATAGGAAACATCTGTCCCTTATTTATGGACATGGTTTAAGCCACTGAAGTGCTGGTTCTTTACTCTTTCCTTTCCCCTCTCTCCTAGTGGCCTATTCTACAGTTTGCCAACCCTTTACAGTCTTTTCCAAATGTCCTCTGTATTTCCAGGCCTGAAATTAGCCATGATACTACTCAATATGCTGACATTTCTGATGCTTAGCATCTAAGGAGATGTCTGCTGCTTCCTTTGCAGCTCAGAGAAGATGGGTACGGAGTGGGTGAATTACTCAGAACTCTGAGGCAGCCAGTTCACTCAGGCAGGGAATGGCTCTGTGTTACCACATCCCATCTGCAATGCTACCGTTACATGGCTGAATTGCAGTTTCCATTATAAGCCTCATTTTCCGGGGTTTGTAGCTCATCCGTAACTGGCCATTAAGGTTGTCAGCCCAGCAATGAATATTATTCTAAGACTTTGTTAGAAAATTGGCTTAGCTTGCCTTTTTTTTTTTTTTTTTCCCTTTAAAAGTTGAAGTCTAAAAATAGTTTTTAGATGTGGGCTGTGAAAGTCTCGGCAGATCGCAATGCCCTCACCAAAATATCATGGGTACTCTCAGTTAACAGACCAGCACAGACTGAAACATGGAACATGAATTAAGGTTAAGTGAATATCTTTCTGCGTCTTGTGTGCCATGCTGCTCCATTCCTGGCCTTCCAACTCTTATTAGAGTCATTGTCTAAATTTAGCTTTCCCACACTAACCCCATTCGGTTTGCACGTTGGACCTGATCTCACAGATTCTTTGTTTAGTTTAGTTTTGCTCAATTTCAAAGTCAGAAAACAGCACTGCTAAAAGCTCTGTACACCTCCAAGGAATGTAAAATAAATTCCACGCTTAGACAGTAGTTCAGAGTATTATGATTATTTACAGTTGTGAGTTTCACCCTCCTTCTGCTACCTAGCTATATTTGCTTGTCCATCTGGGCAAAAGCGGAGACTCACTTCTCATGGGAAGGATTGCAAGGAGGAGGTACTTTCTGTCCTAGTTACCAAGGCTGAAGGAAGAACAGTGCTCATTCTCTTAATCCCTAAAGCTTTGTGAAACCTGGGTACAAGAAATGTGAGCCATATTTTTTGATGTCTTTTGTCTTTGCTCCGGCTCTGAGGCCCGCTTTTCTTCCTGCAGCTCTTAGACAATGTGTCTTCAGATGGATATCTCGACATGCTTAATCCATTGCTGAACGTCTGTAGTGTGGAAGGGTCAACTCATTCCTTCTGAGCATGCCTGAGCTCCTTCGCAGCCATAGAATTTCTCTTTCAGATAATGAGGTTGTGGCAAGCTGTCTACCATGCTGTTGAAAAAGACTTGCATCCCTCCCTTTATTTAATTCTGTGTCATGCTTTGACTGTTGGTTTACAAACCCTTTGGAGCTAGGACCTGCTTTTGGTTTCCTTGCCAAATGCTGTGAACACCAGTGGCGAAGTCAGGCAAATGGCAAAGAGTGTGATAAATTAACAGCCTTGCCAATTGCCTTTGGAAACCAAAATTTAAGGCAATTCAAGTAGAATTCCACTATTGGATTGTGACCTGTTACACTACTTTCAAAGCTGATGAAGACAGTAGGAAACTGAGTGAAAACATAAGACTGCTACAATATTCGAATACATCACTAGTAGGGAGTTTGTGCAATCATACTCCTCCTGCTACAGAAGCAGGAACCTTGAAAAATGGGCAGGACAGCCAGCTGGGGCAGCTAGGATTTAGCAGCCACTGCCAAATCTGACAGGGATCACAAACCAGAGCCCTCAGTTTCACCTATATTATTCACTCACGCTGTATTAACTCATTCCTATCAGTTTTTACTGCCTTGGCTAACATATGTGGATATCGCATTGCTTCGCTAAGCTTGCTTCAGACCACAACTGGAGAAAATTCAGAGAAAAGCAACGCAATGAGTTTGTCACTAACTCTTCTGGCAATGACATACCCAGGAACCAGGCATAATTAGTCCAGGATCCTGCAGAGGGAAGTACCCCTGCCTCCCTGCTCCACACACATAAGTAAATCACATTTCCTTAAGTAAACTCAAATGCATAGTAGAAAACTGAAGCTTTCCCCCAAGTCTCCCTTTTGCTTTTTGAGTTTCTGAACTCTTAAGTTTTATTTCTTTTTGGAATGCCACTGCTAATGTAAAGGAAATTAAATATCAGCATTTCTTTCAGCACTTTTTAATCATATGCTTTGTGGCTAGAACTTATGCTGTTAGTAAATGCATGTTAAACCTTGAGAAGATTACAGTGCAGCCCTGGGATTTCAAGAAACTTCAGGAAAATAACCAGTCATTGTCCTACTATTGTGTTACATCTACCTACAGCGTTAGGAAACAGAAAATTAGTACTGATTAATGCATTTCTCTGATTTACTCTCAATGCAAGAATGAGCTAGCAAACTGAAACCTAAATTAATTTTGATAGGAATTTAATTTGTTCCATCCAGATTCGTATCTAAAGATTGTAAAAGTAATCTCTTAGAAAGAAATGAAGCAAAACTTGGTATCTCTAAACCCATCTCACCTAGCTTCACAAAACAAACATAGACCTGCCCTAAGTGAGCCCAACACCCTGAAAAATAAGAAATATGTAACTCCTTCTAACAGGTCTACAATGTCAATGTATTTTGCTCTTGCTTAAATTTAAAACTGTGCAGACAGTAACCCTTCTTTAAGGGGAAACTGTGATCCTAGAGGGAATATGAATAGAAATGCCTCGAAGGGAGCAACTGCCTACACCAGAAAATGAACCAATAACCTACTAGCAGTGTGTCCTTGAACCCAACAGTGACCAGTACTCTGAATACTTCTTCTCCAGGTGCACGTTATTCAGGGGCCTTTTGGTATATTTAGTCTTTGGTGCAAGGCTCCCCAATAAGCTATAGCCAACTGCAAATTTAAAATACTGCCTCAGCTCAATGTGACTGCTGTCTTGACACGAGTTTACACTTTGATAGTTCACCCTGCTGCTTGCACTGTTCTTTGTTATGAGCCAATACAGCTTCCTCTTATTCTCCCATAACCTTTGGAACGATGAGTGCATTCTGCTCAAACACCAGATAGCAATTTAACAAAGTGGGAGGCCACCACAGACTTACCAAAACCTTTATCCAGCAGAATGCCTGTCCTTCCTTTTGCACTGCCATCTTACGGATGTATGTACCTGAGCAGAAATGTTTTACACAAGGATGTGCACTCCCGCAAAGATTGTTGTCCGTTTTCTGTGTGTGGAGCAGCAAGAGTGGTGAGAACCTGCAACCTGCAGCACAATATCTAAACTGAAATAAACAGTGACAAAAATGGGTTTGCTACTTATAATTAAAGTGTAAATCAGTAGAAAAACAAAGATGCAAATGTTGAAGTAAATTCAGATGTGATATTTAGTGGGTGCAAAAGACATCAAAATGGACTTTTAATCAGAGGCTAGAAGAAAGGTAAAAAGCAACTAACAAGAAGTTACACTTGGTCTGGAAGACTAATTTATTTGAAGGCAATATCTTAAGTGATTTTCTGGTTAAACTCACCAATCCTTACAGGACAAAGTTACTGTTTTTTCACATGCATTACTGTAAAAATATTTAGTGCAAATAACACTGTTTTCCCACATACATCTACTTTTTAAGCATTTTGCACCTGAGGTGCAATTTCTATCAGTACTGAAGCTAATTCCTCACATCCTACTAGTGAATTTTTTCTGGCTCCGAGTGATTATGTCAGCACTAGAGCCTCATGGGATATAATGTATGAATATGCACTATACTATACTCTCAGTATTATAGAACTTATTATAGGTTTCTTTGTATACTTGCTCGTTCTCGTTAGTTATTACTTTAGTGTCCAAAAACACCAGTTTTCTGTCTCTCAACCTTTCCATTGCAGGATCCCTTTAATACAGACTTCCCATCCAGCAATAAAGGAAAGGCCACTTAATCCCCCCAACACTTAATACTAATGCTTCTGCATGATACTCATCAAAAAAACAAATAGTCCAACACTGTTTTAAACCTGGTGGAAGGCCAAGTTTACTTTTGCATTTCAGGATATAATCTACTAAACCTAGCACCATTTAACAAAATGGTAAAACTCTTCATGACCCCTGGGAAACTAATATTGGGTCATTCCCAACACTGACCCACAAAAAGAGTCCCAAAACAGAGGAGCTCAGGGCCAGCTGGTTAGTTTTACTGAAGTTTGGTTCCTGGAAAAGTAGCACATGTCACCTCCACAGCTGGGGACTGAGGCAGTGAACTGCAGCTGCCCCTGGGAGTCCTGTAGGGTCTGGCAATAAATACAGATTTCCCACATGTCAGTCTGAGACCTCGGTGAGGTCTGGACAAACCGTGTTTAAAATCCTCACTCAGGCCGGAGTGTCCCATTTGAGTAACCCCTGCTCTAAAGCGTCAGAAACATCTGTACTAAAAGCCACCCTGCAGGTTTGCTAAGTGAATTCAGTGCTCCTCTGTCTTCCATAAAGGAAGGTGAGCAGCTCCCAGCTGTAACACAGAAGTCTACATATCCTCTAAAAGCATATTTTTCTTTCCACTGCAACTGAGATACGCTGCCTTCCCACTTCTCTGTGCAGGGCCAAAATATATGTTATTGATTCTTTATTAATACCTTTGCTTAGCAGAGCTTTGCCTATTCTGCAGGATAAAGAATCCAAGAAGTAAGGCTCAAAGACGGTGGAAGATATTTACTTTCAAGACAAAGGTTGTAAACAAGCTGTATGCTATCTGTAACACCTTATTTCCTCATTCACAGCTGAATCCTTCCTCATGAGAAAATTTAGAGGGGACTTTGCTACCACATTTGTGGTGAAGCCACAATAAATCCAACAGGATATTCCACTCAAGGGAGAGATCCAGGGGGGAATGGTATAAATTGCCAGCAAAAGCAGAACTATTTCAGGGTGGTCTACTTAGAACGAACTTCTCTGCTTGTTGATTATGTTGTTGACGGTTGGCCAAGATTTTTTGCAGAAGTACCTAAAGTTAGCTTAAAAGGTCATATGTGGAAATGCAGATAAATGGCCCAAATTACATACATTCTGTGCTCCAGCACCTCAGACACCAGCTTAATTATGAAGGAAGTATGCTGCTCATTCATCTTCCTAAACATTTTTAAAATCTTGAGCTTTGATTTTCAACCAACTGCACTGTAGCCTCTGTCTAATCTACAGTTCTTAACCTATTCTGCCAAGAAAATAAGTAAAATTTGTACATGTGAGACTGTAAAAGGAATAAAAATGAAGAGCGAGATGAAGCAAGTTTCCCCAGAATGGCCAATCCAAGAGCAAGCTGCCAACATTCCCACTTTTTAGATGCTGGCCTGACAAGGTAGAAGACGCTCCTTCAACCGTTCCTGAGAAACCCTAGCCTGCAGGATGTTAGCTTCACTCTGTGGCATCGTGTTGTTGAAGGACCTCACCAGGAAGCAAGTGCACAGAATTAGACAGTGAAGGAGAGACCGAGGGATCAGAAACACAAGTGGCGGGATCACAGTGGGGCAGCACTGAAGAAGCTGGCGCAGACCCAGGAAGCTGTTTGCAGTAACAGAGGAGAGAGAATTACTGCAGACCCTCATCCTCATTCCACGAGAGCAGTTGGTAGCTGTTAACTACATGCAGACTATAAAAGGAGAACAAGAACTGGCCACCTTCAGCCAGAAGAAGAATGAATAAAATGCATTAGGTCTCCTACATATGAAGAATCAGAAACCTATACAAATAAACTATTTCTGCAACAAGGCACAGTGCCAGCAGCAACAGTCTGAACTCCTAGTCTGCTCTGACAACAATGAGAAATGGCAGCTACTCAGAAGACATAACTTTAAAATAATAACAGCAAAAAACACCCCAAATCTGCATATGGAGCTCACTGTCTGGCTTTTTTAGGAACAGAAATACTTTGGCCATAGATAGATCAGTTTCTGGGTTTGTCTTTTGAGTAACTGAAGGAATCAGGCAGTGATTTAAGATGAGTGGATCACCCAAAGTCCATACACGGCTTGGCTGTGTTAGCAGAGCTTACTGCTCTTATCTCATCTTCCTTGATTTTAAAAAGACTAATCATCAACACAGCAGGGTACATGCAGAAAACCAAAAGGTCCAATTCTGCAGTTCTCCTGTTTGTATAAGCCTGCAGTAACTCACTTGGGTGAGTGGTCAGCAGAAAACTGATAGAGGGGAGGGATCTGACCCCCATCTGGAGAGTCTCAAGGCAATTAAAGGACAGGGAAGCAGGACTTCCATTACTGTTAAAAGCATTTGTAAGACCAGATTCCTCCTTTTCCTGTGAAAATGTGTTTAGATACATCTGTGTATTAAAAATAGAGAAGAGACCACCTATAAATTCATACACACTGAGCTGAACTTTGTGATGGGGTACAGTTAAAGTAGACAGTGGAGAATGGGAGAGCTGGGAAGAATGGATTTGACGAGAGTCTCCAGTTAACTGTTCTAATTCCTTCCTTCTTACATTTTATTTTATTCTTTCAATCAGTGTGTGTATTTTTCTTCTTGCAAATTAAGCACCAGGGAAAGATGTACTTTTTAGAAAGGTTAAAGTAGTGCTGGCATTCTCCTACCAGGCAAAGGAAAAGTGTCCAAACTCAGCTCCAAGAAACTCCTGATTTCTCTGAGGACCACTGAAAACACCATCATCTGCACATGAAAGGGGTTTCCATTTCCCCAGTGCTAGCCTTGAAATTAATTTCATACAAAAAGCTTTGTGTAACAGTGGGTCTGTCTGCAAGAACAGCAGCATTGGCATCAACCACTATCTTTAGTTTCCTTCTCACCCCCTGTGACTGTAGACTGGTTAATCAAGATTCTTGTCCAACTGAGTATGTCTCCCATTTTGATACTCCTAGGAGTACTGTTAATCCTCCTTCCAAAGGAGGGCATACATTTAAGATTAACTTTTGTAAGTATTCACTGTGAAATACTCACAAGCAGCCAAGGGACTTTTCAGGCTTGACACTTTCAGATCAAATATCCTATGATTTGCTTGGTGAGACTGTTCTGAATGTTGTCCTGTCGTTTATGGATCAAGTCTAAACATTTCATCATAACCTCTCACGTGCAAAGCTCCCGCCACTTCCTCCTTCAAATCCCTCCTTAAATGTGTTTCCTTTGAAAGGCTTCCAATGTTCCTCTGCTCACCAATAACATCTGCACCCACTTTATGGTAAAGTAATATCAGTGACTTGTGCCTAAAGTAGACATTCTGCTGCCTGTAGCAGGGCCTACTCCTCCATCTGTTTGCAGAGCATACACATATCCTAAGATCATCCCCTTTCTTCCTCCCAAAAAGCAATCAGAAACTGATACAACCCAGGATCAAGTTTTGATGGCAGACCTTCTATCCGGGTCCTGCCAGTGGAACTGCTGAAGAAAACAGCACGATCTTCCAACCAGTTTCTTAGAGAAAGAAAAAAAGGAAATATTTCTATTGCACATAGGAATGCTTGGAAGCTTCACAAGTAAACTTCTCACACAAGGCATATTTGCAAGTCTTATAGAATAGAAATAGCAAAAAATTAAACTATTTCTCATTACGGTCCCTGTTCTACAAGACATACTATTTCTGGAAGCTTAGGGCTTATCAGCAGAGGCTTTCTGATCAAGAACAAGTTTTTCAGCTTACCCAGTTAAATTTAAACAGTTACTTTATCCTTTCAGTGTATATTTATTTCCCTGTCTCCTCCCTGCAAAGCCCCACAGAATTACAGTTGTCTTACTGGCAAGGCTGACCTGGAATTGTGCCGTAACACCTGATTACCACTAACCCACACAAAAAATATCAAATGTATCATGCAGCATATGCGTCCGTTTCACCACATCAGTTCCCATTTTCCTTGACATCTCAGATCGACACTTCCCACATCCCACTCCTACCTCTCAGGCTGCTGATTTCACCATGGGCCAATGTCTTGTTTCCCACTGCTGCAGCCGCCAGACGGTGGCTGGCATGCCAGCCTTCATCAGTGGCAACAAGTGGAATCTGGTCACAAAAGTGGCAGCAGCAGAGATGGAAGCTGCATGGAGGCAGTGCCTGAGGAGTATATTTTCCATAAAATGGCACCTTAAAGAATATACATTTGCTTTAGGTGCACAATATATTACACCCATAAGGTGGGACCATAAATGCACAGAGAGTTGAGTCTGACTGGGAATTGAGCTACTTACTTATATACTATTATGGATTTTTAATTCTATGTATTTAGATACCCAAATAAATGGCCTCTTTTTCTGCAAGGCTGAGAACTGCATTTACTAAATATGGAAATAGGGTATCTAAAAATAAACACACAAGTATGAAGATGTTAGCCTTATTCTATAAAACAGGGGCAAGAGAACTGCAGTAACTTATATGTCCAAAATGCTTCTCAAAAGTATCTCTTCTCCCACCTACCTCACAAAAAGCCCTGAGCGAAACAAAACAAAGCCTTCCCAAAAATTCCCAGAGTTGAGTGTCAAGAAACACACAGAGAAAAGATTGTTAGTGATAAGTGGGCTCCCTGTGGATGAATAGTCATTTGTGTTGCCAAAGAACAATACAAATTTGACATTGTTTTACTAATTCTCACATTCTTCATTTTATGGCAGCAATCATCATAAGCCAGCAGAAGACAATACTATCTAATGACAAACGAAGAACGCCAGCACTCACGGCAACCCCAGCCACTGCGGAGGGTGATAAAGCTACACAGCATCTGGAGTTTTGCTACAGCGACAAGCAAATATAAATGCATAAATGGAGTTTACAGTTAATCTTCATATTTTTGGAAGTCCTTCAACACAGCTCCAGCAAAAGCTTTTCCAACACCTTGGTTTTGAACTGGAATCACTATTAAACCTATCAGGTTTCTGCCCAGACATAGAAAATCCCCTTACTTGAATTCCCAGGTGTATTTCTAATTTCTCTGTTTAATCACATCCCTGAATTTTAATTTCATTTTATCCTGGAAGTTTTTTTCAATACATGTTTAAGTCATATTATGGAGCAGGCTAAACCCTTCCACATACAGAAACACAAATCTTTCTGTTACCCAAATCCCAGCAGTCAATATTCTGGATCAGAGAAGTAAATTCCTGGGTTAGTAACTTATATCAAGCTAAAAGGCAATGTCTTTCTTGAGGGGATCGAGTGCACCCTCAGTAAGTTTGCAGATGACACCAAGCTGGGTGGGAGTGTTGATCTGCTCGAGGGTAGGAAGGCTCTACAGAGGGATCTGGACAGGCTGGATCAATGGGCTGAGGCCAATTGTATGAGGTCTAACAAGGCCGAATGCCAGGTCCTGCACTTGGGTCACAACAGCCCCATGCAGCGCTACAGGCTTGGGGAGGAGTGGCTGGAGAGCTGCCTGGCAGAAATGGACCTGGGGGTGCTGGTTGACAGCCGGCTGAACATGAGCTAGCAGTGTGCTCAGGTGGCCAAGAGCATCCTGGCCTGTATCAGGAACAGTGTGGCCAGCAGGACCAGGGAAGTGATTGTGCCCCTGTACTCGGCACTGGTGAGGCTGCACCTTGACTACTGTGTCAAGTATTGGAACAGGTTGTCCAGGGAAGTGGTGGATTCACCATCCTTGGAGATATTTAAAGGAAGTGTAGATGTGGTACTTGGGGACGTGCTTTAGTGGTGACCTTGGCAATGCTAGGTTTACGGTTGGACTAGATGATCGCAATGGTCTTTTCCAACCAAACTATTCTATGATTCTTTAAGTGCTAAAGTAGTCCTCCCAAATTACTGCAAACTGTGAGTTACTGTTTCACTCAACACAACAGTCTTGTCCATATTTCTGTCTCAAATTTCCCCTCTGAATGCTTACAAAAAAATATGCCGGGGCTCAGCCTGAAGTATTCCTTCCTTTTTGCCTTTCCTGGCACACAGTGCATTCCGCGTCCAGCAGCATCTCCTAGTGGCCGCACTGCCGCTGCTCAGGGGAAAAGCCCGGCAGCAGGGGAAATTTTGTTTCCCACCGTTTCACTATATTTCCATGTGCTCGAGCAATAAAAGGAATGAGCTACGATCAGGTGTTGGTACTAATGCTGCACAGCAGTATTTACCTTTGTTGAAGTGAGTGCTGCCCCCTGAGTTACAGAAGGATCTGGCAATAGGAGGGTCATAATCGTTCCCACCAGCTGCTGGGAGAGGCAGGGTGGGCTTTGCCGAACAGCCCTGTCCAAGGGTCCTTTGTGGAAAGAGTTTCTCCAAGGCTCAAATCAGATATCAGGTCTAATTTTGCACTAATTTATACCAGTGTAATGCTACTGAATTCCTGACTTCAGTTTAAATGAAAAAGGTGTCTACTTACTTTCTAAGCAGTTCATAATGAAGAATTTCTTCTCCGCTTTATCAGAAAAAATGCTTCATGGTGGGATGCTTCAATTCTTTCTGTAGAAAGGTTAGAGAGATGCATAGGATTTCAGTAGACTAAATGCAGCAGAGAGATTATAGACGCTGTTAACATTTCAGTTCTAATCTGTAAACTGGTAGGCTGGAGCTGGGTTTGTCAGTGTGCACAGAACCAAGCACAGCATTTGCAACACTCAGGGGATGGGCATAATCCTCTGAGCTGCTGGACACCCACTGCATTCCCTTTGGCCACTGCCACTGCTGGGCACAGCACAAAAAGCCTGCATTCAAGAGACAGTGGCTATTTGGGGCAGCTTAAGCACCCGCTTAGCTCCTCTTGAAGTCGAGATTAAATGCCAGGCACATGTTTTGGGATTTTCCTGAATCAAGTCAAGTCCATTATTTGGAAGGGAATTTGCCTACTGAATTCATTCCTAATCACGGTCATATCCATGCTTGCATCACCCCAATCCACAACTGTTTGGAGCTTCGGTATTGTTTTTGCTGAAGCCTGCTGAAGAACATTAGAACAGACCAAGTATTCAATCTCCAGCAGTAAAAAAAGAAGCATAGAAGTAATATTGAACTTACGCAGGAGTGCGGTCTCACACAGTTTCCTGTCCTCTGCATAGATTTTTTTGTTTCATATGGGTTTTGATCTCTGCTCCACTATAATTTCTCTGGCAAGGGAAACATCATAGAGCAGTAACAAAACCAGCATTATTTATTTATTGAGCACTCTCTGTGTGATTGACATTTACAATACCCAGAGGGAGACACAGGCCCTGTCTCAAGGGTCTTGCAGCCTGGAAAAACAACACAGTTTAGAGTCATTGGCCAGATAATCAGAGCCAAATACATGAACCTCAAACAATTCACCATTTACATTTAAATGTTGCTTTTTTTGCTGGATTAATATAGAAAAGCTTAGCAAATGAACAGTATTTGGGAGAAAAATCTAGACTTTTTCCACTTCAGAGTAGAAAACGCAGACAAAATGCTATTTTCATTGCACTTGGAAAGAACCAGGGGATCAAATCTTCAAGAGGACTGGATGCTCAATGGTCTTAATAGGTATAATTAAAAAAAACAAACAAAAACAAACAAAAAAAAACCCAAACCCCAAAACCAACAAACCCTGAAAATAGCTGCGTATCTCTTCAGTCTGAATTAAGAATTACATATGTGTTAAGCATTGATGTGATCTTGAAGCCAGGAGCCACAACACTCCCTTTTTCATCCTCTCTGCCTCTCTTCCCACCAAAACTCTTCTGTTAACCTGTATTGTATTCTCCCAGGTACGAAATTCCCATCTAAATCTAAACTGATTCTCTTTTTCCTCAAAGCCCAAAGAAGGTACTGCAGCACAAAGGGAGCAGGATTATCTCCTAGAGCTTTGTGAAGTGGGAGGAAGCTGCTGCAGAGTTTGTAGAGCAATCAGTTTTCTCTGAACTATTGTGCATCCTGTCAAACTAGGCAAGTAAAAGCCCCTATGTACTACCAGGAACCAGTGTCACTGGTGATGTTGCTTCAGTTCAAGTATTATTTCAAATACAGGACATCCTACTGATTCTTGATTGATCCTCCTGTTACTTGATTGCTAGTAATGCTGCCATATCATACACTGCTTCTGACATGCTATATGCTAATGGAAGGGAAAAAAAACAATAAAATTCAGTAAATCCCACATTATTTTTTAAATTCCAAAAATAAATTATCAACTTTTTTTTTTTAAATTTAGTATTATTCCCTGCCATTTGTTGAAAATTAGTACTTTTTCTAATTGAAATCATTAAGAACAAATTACCTCAGCACATTAAATGTGAATCCTGGGGATAGATTCATGTCCAAAGCTAGCAGAATGCTTCTTGGTTACGGCTCCTGCAGCTGGGAAATGTGAATGCCTGTGGCTATTCTCAGGGGGCAATTTATTTATGGTCCCCCCCTGTGCTTAACCAGCTCCCTTCATGAATGTGTTTACTTGGGGAATAGTAAAATAAAATCTTTGAGCACAGGCTTTTCAGAGGCTTGCAGGTCTCCAAGGAGATGGGAAAAGAGGTCCCTCATTTCTCTGCTTTCTCCACCCTCCATGTACATAAAGGTTTTGGTCCTGTGACACAGCCCCGGTGCTTAAAAAGTAAACACTGTGCAACAAGAGCAACAGGAGTCATCACAGCTCTAGGAAGTTAACAGCATGAAATCTTGGAACAGGAAGGCTAAGTTTAACCCCAATTGCCCTGTTCAAGTCTAGCCTAGAGCTGGAAAGAAAATAGCTGGAAAGAAAAAAACACTGTTGCATGACGGCATTCGCTGCTTCCTGAACAGCTCCAGACTCTCAGGGGTGAATGTGTGAGTGCTCCCAGCTTCAGAGACCTCAGATCACATCAGGTTAATTTATCTCCTATAAATGTAATCTCCACTCTTAGGAACAAACAAACTGGGAAAATGGGCCCTGTCCAGTTGACTTTTCTGGCAGATTTTGCTCTTGGAAACTACACAGGAACACACTCAGACATATGCTTAACATCCTTAATCTAGGCACTTAAACACATGATTAACTTTGGTCACGTGTTTCTGAAGCAGAAAACTTGTTTAAATACTAAAAGGAATACAAGAAAATGGCTTGTTTGATTTTCTGGTCAAAATGAAAATAAATAAACAGATCTTTTGAGTCAGCCTGAAATGAAAAGGCTTTTTGACATCAAGGAGAAAAAAAAGGGTGATGGGAGCCGAACCCAATATGAATCACTTAGTTGCATTTCAGGTGCTACCAGTCTTTCATTACCTTTCCTTACTTTGCATTCTATAGCAGTCAAAGTGCTAAAGAAAGTACTTTTGAAACTGAAAATATACAATCACATTTCCAAATGGTGTCAGGCCAGAGCAGATTTTTTTGCAGGCTGCAAATAATTTGTCAGCAAATGTTCATCTAGTTCTAGAACTGACCCCAAACTGGGATCTCAGTTACAATGAAAGTAATTAGGTAGAGGTCAAAGGAGGAGAAAAAACAGAGATGCCTCTATAGGCTAAGAAGTAGCAATATCTGTTCCTCCCAAGTCATAGCAAGCATCTACAGAAAAAAAGTTCACCTTATAAAATAATGCCACAGATTGTGCTACCTATTCTTTTGTAAACAAAATGCTCCCCTTTGTCCTTGCAGGTGTGATCTGCATCTGCACTACTTCCAGTACAATGTGAAACCACACAGCACAAGCTGCTCTTAAAAGATAAGATGGCAGAGACCTATTTTTACTTCTTTTTAAAGCAAAAGCATCACACCAGAAGTAAGTTGATATTTGCATATGAAAATTTACATTCTATGTCAGAAAAATATTTAGAATCATAGAATCACTTTGGTTGGAAAAGACCTTTAAGATCATCGAGACCATCTGCAAAACTAACACTGACAAATCCACCACTAAACCATGTCCCTATGTGCCACATCTACACGTCTTTTCAATACCTCCAGAGATGGTGACTCAACCACTTCCCTGGGCAGCCTGTTCCATTGCTTGACAACCCTTTTGGGGAAGAAATTTTTCCCAATATCCAATCTAAACCTCCCCTGGAGCAACTTGAGGCCATTTCCTCTTGTCCTGTCACTTGTTACTTGGTCAAACAGACTGAAACCCACCTTGCTACACCCTACTTTCAGGCAGTTGTAGAGAGCGATAAGGTCTCCCCTCAGCCTCCTTTTCTCCACACTAAACAACCTCAGTTCCCTCAGCTGCTGCTCATAAGACTTGTGCTTTAAACTTTTCACCACCTTCGTTCCCCTTCTCTGAACATACCCCAGCACCTCAATGTCTGTCTTGTAGTGAAGGGCCCCTGAACACAGCTGAACACAGCAAACTGAACACAGCATTCGAGGTGCAGCCTCACTGGTGCCAAGTACAATGGCACAATCACTTCCCTGGTCCTGCTGGCCACACTATTCCTGATACAGGCCAGGATGCTTTTGGCCCTCTTGGCCATCTGAGCACACTGCTGGCTCATGTTCAGCCAGGTGTCGACCAACATTCCCAGGTCCTTTTCTGCTGAGCAGCTCTCCAGCCACTCCTCCCTAGGGCTGTAGTGTCACATCGGGTTCTCCTCCCCCTCTACTCTGCCCTGATGAAGCCACATCTGCAGTACTGCGTCCAGTTCTGGGCTCCTCAGTTCAAGGACAGGGATCTTCTGGAGAGAGTCCAGCGGAGGCCACAAAGATGATTCG
>NW_010337671.1:0-5216 GCF_000700745.2 Antrostomus carolinensis | reverse complement strand
GTAGGGAACCTGCTTTGGCAGGGGGGGTGGACTAGATGATCTCCTGAGGTCCCTTCCAACCCCGACCATTCTGTGATTCTGTGAAGAAGCTACAGAGAACTAAAAAGCCACAGTTTAAAAAGCTCGAAGTAAGATTGGGACGGGTAAGGCTGTCAGAACAACTGTAAGCACAAAAGGGTTTTTTAGATGGGTGGTTTACATGTCTGAAAATATTTTAAATAAACATGTCTTTCTCCATAAATGCTACTACTTAGCTTGTGCTTGGAAACGAAACAGCATTACTGTTTGATTTTTTTTCATGCATAAAATGTTATCAATCTGTAAGCTTTTTATTAATTAGATTTCTTTATTCTTCTGCACAGTGAAAAGCACGTTCCGCGTTCCCTCGGCTGAAAACAACGCACTGCTGCTCATGAAATAATCTCACCTTAAATAAGTACAACGACTATAAGGCTGTAAAGGAAGAATATGTCACTTCATATGATTCAAAGTAATGTTTTTCTTGCTGGCATGGAGTTTCATGTGCCTTCCCCAGAGTTACTCCCACTGAAGAGGACAAGGCAGTCAGACCAGAATCTGGCCCTGATCAGCCAGAGTCCATAATATTTAATTGGCATGACAAGTTTCCCAAATATTGCCAAAACATCTTGTGAGAGGAATTTTTCAGTTAGTTTCAGAGGGCAGCAGTCTCTTCAGATAAAAATAGAGGTAATTTCAGCTTCTTATGTTGTTTCAAATGTACACAGGAAAACAGAGTTTCTAAAGTGTTACTGCGAAGTCCTTGAGGTTTACGGCATTGAGCTGCTAATCCACAGCATGGTACTTTTAAGTTTTAATTATGCTTCAATGGTTTAATTATCTTCTACTTAATTTTGGATGGTTTGATCTACAGTTCACATGAGTCTATCTCATTGCCATCATTCACATGAGCAATCCTTTGAAGCGTGTGACTGAGCTCCTCAGGACCTATGGTGTACATAAATAGCGGAGCCTGTGCAGTCATATAATTGCAGGGGAGGAACTGTGTCTTTTGGTTTTTATCTGTGGGTTTCTTACTGCCCATATGAAGATACGGTGGGGACTAGTGACATAGACATCCAGAAAAATTAAGAAACTATTTTTGGACACAAGTTCCCATGTTTACAGCACATTTTGCTTTTAGGAGAATGGCAAGCTTTGCTCTGGGGGCAAGCAGCACATCTGGAGCCACAGGAGGAAGAAGGGAGCTCCAGTGGTTCAGATGAGTCATTGTTCCATCTTAATGGAAAACCTATAAAATATCAAACTGCCAAAGAGTAATAGAGCTTTCAGGGGTTTATTAGTTTTACAGGTCTTATAAAAATTACTGGAAAAACATAAAACTTTAATAGCTGAAAACTGAAAATGTTTCACGAGCTTAAGCTTGGCCTGTTTGGATCACGGTATCACTACACTTCTGCAGCTGGGATGTGGGACACCAGCTGCAAATATTCCCCAGACTCTCTCACTTTTGTTTAGCTGTCCTCCAAGGTCACACAAAAGCTTGTGGTTAAAGTTTCGCTTTGAACATAATTTCATTAAAATATGTAGAGTTCTGGATATAGCTGTTTCTTTCTTAGTCATAACTTGCCTGGTGATTTCTAAGTAGTAATGCTGTCAACTGGAGTTCGCAGCTGATGAAACCACCCAGGAGTATTACAAGTCTAGGTATAGATATATATGTTTATCTACACTGCGTACTCAAGGACTTACCAGGCATAACTGCCAAAGAGGAGTGTCAATTTAAGTAAGAATTTATGTCATATTTCCAGATTTGAAGAGGTATCACAGACATTATAGACCAGATTGTGAACAGGGACGAGACCCATCGTTAGGGGTTACTGAATGGAACAACTACTCTGACTTTCAGTCTCAGACACAAAGACCATGATTAGCTACATCCAGCAACTGTCAGCTGTAGCAGTTAGCAGAGCTCATCGCCTTGGTCCAAAGAAGAGCTAAATTATTCTCTTACATCACTTACAGTCACTCCAGGATGATGACAATTAGACTGTTGTTGATGCCAAGGTAGTCAAAGGTGGCTGGATCACCACCATTAGGTTGGTAGCAGTAGTGATAGTCCTCTTTATCCTATAATCTGCATAGGGACTAGTAAAGATGATGTCCGTATAGAATACGCATGTGTAAGGTTTTCCTTAGAGCTGGTGAAACCACAGCCAGGCAGATCCTGCTGTTTTCTGAGCCTTTTGCATTACAGATAGAAATACCTCAGGAAAAAAAAAACAAACAAACAAAAAAAAAAACAAACAAACCCAAAAACAAAAGGGAAAGAAAAAAAAACACAACAAAAAACAAAGAACCAACCAAACAGGAAAATTAAGCACATTTCAGTCTTGTGTACCCAACCTGAATACATGCCAAGTGCTTCAGGCAGACAAACAGAAGCCCTGCTCATTGATGAGACAAAGAACGTCTCTGGAGTTACCTGGATAATAAAGAAAATAAACTACATGGAAAGTAAATCTTTACATGTGTAAGAAAGCTGAGCTGCATCACAACTGATTTCTCTTTCTCTGGTAGGTTTTAGATCTTTGAAAGATTTTTATTTCAAGTGGAGCATGACTATCCTGGGGCCTCTTCTACTAATTAGCCAGCTACAAATGAAGCATAGCACAGCTCTCACCCAGCAGATGCAGGGATTTATCCTTCAGTCACATGCAGAGGTCACCCAAGCAGAAGCACACTTTACAGTGACATCATGAGTCTTGATTTGCCTTTCTCATTCTGTAAAGCAATCACACTACAGTGCCTACTGGCAACTTACCCAAAGACAATGATATTAACACAATTTGGGACTTCTGATTATGAATACATGAAGGTTTATCACTTTACACTGAAGTGACCCACTTCCTGTAAGAAAAGCAGGATAATAATTAGAAATTTATTAGTGAGCTAGGGTGACCCACAGCTGTATTTTGTTTATGGATATTATAAAAGCACCTAGTTTTGGTGTTCTTCTTCTGAAATGTACAAAGTGGAAGAGACTTGGCTAAGTTACGTTAATGCTCAGAATTTTTTTTAACTCACTTTATAATGATTTTGTTCCCAGACTTTCTTCCTTGCAAAAACAACTTTTTCTTTCTAGGTTTGGACATTTAATGCCCCTTTTATCAGATTACAGGTGATGAGATACACTTTCATGTTTTGCTCCCTCAAACCCAAATGACAGAGGGACCTTTTTGTATAATTGCAAAACCTCCCGCACCAAAAGTCAAAATAAATCTATTAGCAATCAAGCCTCACAAACTGACCAAAGAATTTGTTACTCCTGTAAGCTTGTTGCTAGACTAAGCAGAAGCAATGGCCTAGGTGAGACAGTTCATATGTTAGTTGTATGATAGCATAAACAGCAGACATTAATACTCATTTCTTGCTAATGGATTCAGAGTCATTATAAATGAGGAAAAAAAAAATTAATGGATTTCAGTTTACAGTGGATTTCCATTAGGGGCTTATGTTCTAGCTGCCAACAGATCTGCATTTCCTAGTAATGAATGGGTTCAACTACAGTGTAATTGTTGTTTATAGAAAAAAAATTAATTAAGCTATGTAAAAGGTTTTGTAAAGGCATTCAAAACAATGGGAAAATTCCCACTTGCCTCTTCTTGCTTTTAGCACAAGGATATGTATCCCCTTGTGCTTGATCTTAAACTGATGTGTAATTTTCACAGATTGTGATATAGCATATATTTATGGTCTCACAGTACAAGGAGTTAGAGGAGCAAGACTTTGGAAAGGGAAAACCTTTGTCACAATACAGATTCACGTGTTGCACGCTGTGAGAAAAGATAGTCATGGTCCAAGGAAGCAGTCAGGCATGTTCTAAAATGGCATTGAGAATGAAAAGGCAAGTTAACTGGTTGTCCATACTTCTGAATTATTTTACTGTCATGCATTCATTTCACCCAAGTACTTTGTGTGGGATGGCGGATGGGTTACAAAGAAAGAATAACAGCTTTAACAGCAGAATTTCTTAACTCTATCGCAACAATATAGCCCTGGGAGGCACTTGAAGAGATCACTTGCAACAAAGCTGGATAAGAATCTGACTCCCAACATGTTTATGTAACCCCTGTTAAGAATCTTTCAATTATGGCAACTCATACCATTTCTATGTCACCTAGTCCTTTGATATCTTAAAGTTTTTTTCTTATTAGCTCACCTGAACTTTGCTGCATTTTGAGCCCATTATTTCTGGCCATAGCTTATTAGGATGTGGAGAAGAAACTTTCTTCCAGATATGCACCTACAGTCTATCAAAGGATCAATAGAGGCCTGTGCAAGACCTCTACCTAGTTTGATAGGGCATGAGAAACTTTGAAATACAGTCAGTTTCTCCAGTGTTTAAAGATGCCTTGCATACTTTGAGCAAGTAACAGATCTGGACCATATGCTTATTTTACAGGCAAAGCATAATAATCAGTAGGATACTGCATACAAGAACAGGGAAGGAACTGGTCACATATATGTAACAGGTAAAGGCAATTCAGTGTTGTTGGACTTGATCTTGACAATACGATCACCAGGGTATGTTATTGTGGTTTTGACTTCTGTACATAATGAATAAAAGAACCTGAGCAATTAATTCAGTCTCAAATAGCATCTGACTGAATGACAAGATGATAGACAAGTGGCAGAGACACACAGTCAAAATTAATATGATTCAGTGTGTGATTGCCTGTGGTGCTACATTGAATGGAGATTCTTTGCCAACAGTAGCCAACAGGGGAGGCTCACCAAGACTTTGCTGTCTGTTTAGAGAATATATTGTATATGTTCTCTGGAAGACTGAAAAGCCTTGCCCTATCTTGCCTTGCTCTTCTTTGTCAAGGCCCTTCTGTCTATACAGACAGTACACACACGCTATATAGAGAGAGAACGTAGAGTGTGCATGCCTAATACAGAAAGACAAGCCTTGCCTCAGTTCGCCCTGCCTCACTGGGGCTTTTCTGTCTGTATATTGAATCATTCCAGAGGCAAAGCTGTCACCCCACCTCACCTCACTTCACCTGACCTTGTGAGGCCTTTTCCCCTACACAGAACACGCACATTATGTCTTCCAGGGTACATATATTCCTAAGATACAGACAGTATTTATCATATGGAGAGACAGAACAGCCTCTATTAGGCAAAACGATGGGAGGTGCATGTACATGTCTGTGCTCTGAGGCAGGGAC
>NW_010337670.1:0-8595 GCF_000700745.2 Antrostomus carolinensis | reverse complement strand
ACCGCATGGTCCCACTGTGGGTCAAACCACATGTCAAGTAGAAGAGATGAAATGTGCTAAAGGTACTGCCACCTGAGTTCTGCTCTCATGCAAAGTATGGCAGGCAATTAAATCTAATCCAACAGTGGAGATCTGCAGATTTTAAGCAATTTACCAGGTCAAAAAGATTCACAGTGGCTTTCCAGTCATTCTCCTCTTCACCATTTTTATTTTACTGTGCTTGAAGGCAGAGATGTAATAGAATCCATCACAGGTGGGTCCTAACTCCCATCCTTGCCTTACTGCAAAGAGTCTGTAGCCCAGGCTTGGTTTTTGTTCACCTAGAACCACACCTACAAAGGCACAAGGTGCACAGGCACCTCCCCACCTTTGTGAGTCTAGGCCCCGACTGGGTCCAGTGGGGTACAGACGTGCATGTCTGTGATAGCTGTTATTTATGAAATGCAACCATTCTTTCTGGTATTTTGTGGGGTTCTAACTTCTTAGAATATCATTTCCACGATCACTGTTGGTAGATTATAGATGAAATTGTTAAAAGTGTTATTTTAAGAAGTAATATAGTACATCTGTAGGCAATTATATAAGAGTACAAATGCTAAGCCACAGTAATGTCCTTGAACACAATACAAGGAACTTTGACACTCTAAAATAATCACAAAGAAAGTCATGTCATCCAGAGATTATGTAAATAATTCTTAACATTCAGTAGTCAAGGAGAATATTAATAATTCCCAATGAGACCATAATAATTTTTTTTTTTCACTGAAGAAATTCAGAGAGCAAGCCCAAAGGAAATGCACCTATACTGCATACTTGTTTGGGAAAAAAAACCAAAACAAACCAGTAAATAAAAGTAATTTAGAATATTGTTAGGTATCTTTCCCAGTCCTGTAGTTCAAAGATTTGTAATTGTTTTTAAAACACAAGTTATTGCAATAAATGACTGATCTGCATGGAAGACAACACAAGTGAACTGTTGACACTGTACTCAAAGTATACCCTTGCTGACATAAGCAAGAGGTGAAAAATGGCCAACAAAAGTATTTTAAACTTAAACCCAAAGGACTTGGTTTCTCTTGAATTGTGGAGCAATCAACTTGGTAATGTATAAACACACCATTTTCCACACATGCAAAGCGGGACTTCATCTTCACACAAACAACAAAACTTGACTGTAGTCTAAAGCTGTAGAACCTACCTGCAGATCGCCGACTCTGGGATCACATCCCAGGGCAGCAAGGCAGGAACACCTCAGTCTCTTGCAGTGGGATTTGCAGTCCCTGCAGCTGGTTCAGTGAACCTCCTGTTTTGAGCAGGTTGTTTGCAAGGGAGAGGTGTGAAAGGAGAAGTCCAACCCCTGACCTAAGCACAGCCCCTTTCCCCACTCTGCAAAGCTGGCCACTGCAGAAAATGCTCCAGAAATAGCACTGTCTCTTCAGTCAGTAAGAGGTTAGGCCTGTTTTCAGCAGTGATATGGATACACCACTCAATGGGACACAGGCAAACACTCCTTCAGTTTAGGAGTCCCTCCTGTTGCTGAAAAAGGCTAATTTCACAAATAATTTCAAATATGAAACTCTTATGATTCTTAACAGTGTTAGCAGAGAATGGCAGGGTAGGAACGGGGCCATGTACGTACAGAAACATTTCAGCAGCAGCATTCTTGTGGATGTGTAATAAATTAGTAGCTACAAAACAATAATGTTGCCAGAATAGTTATGAGCAATGAGTAAGTAAATCCTGGCTTCTATCTTAATTTACCAATTCAACGCCAGTACTGCAGACAAAAGGGTAAATTGGTATCAGATGAAATTCCAAGGGATTGAGTTATATAAAGAATTAATCAAGACGAGGAGGAGCCTAGTGGCTTTACCAGCAAAACACATCAGCATTTGCCAGAAGTACAGCACCTGCTGCCATTAAGCAATCATCTGAAAATGTCACCCTCTTTCAAGACAAATTTGGTTTTATTTTTAAGTCATTGAAAGTTAACTGGCTAACATAGAGCTAGTATTCAGATTTTCCCTTGTGTAATTGCTTAGAACAAGCCAAAGACAAAAAACAAAACACAAATTCTTGGAAAACACCGTAAAAAGCGGCAACATATTACACAAATGCCATTTTATTATCTGTGCTGGAATCAGTGGCCATAGAAGATCAAGTCCTCTTTTTGATTTTTCAGCTTCAGGCTTTTGAGTCAAGGCTAAGAAATGTTTGCAAGTGAGTAAAAAGGAAGTCTTCGTATTCTAATTCCAGTGTTAAAAATAAATGGCAATATCAAGTCTATCAATCTTCATAGCTTTCCTCAGTTTTATAAAAAAATATATATTTTTATACATCCATAAATATTATACAGATGCCAAAACATATATCTACAGTTCTGCTTCAGTAATGTCCTCATCAGGGCAACAATAGTATTCCACAAAACAGATCTGTCCATCTTCATTCCTAATCATATACTGCAGTGAAAGAAATCCTTGAGCATCTGTTCGAATAGACACTTTACAGGATAAAGCCAGCGCCTTTGTAGATGGTTTAAGCAAAGAAATCTTGTACCTGGGGGGGAGAAAAAAAGTAATCTGAAAAAAAATACATTGTGCAGAGCAGAGCTGAAACATTACTGCCATTAAAGCTATGGAATAACTAAGAAACAATTAGCAACATGCTAATTTGATCTTTTCCTGGTAACAACATCGGACAGACATTGTTATTGCTTAGCTTCTGATCACAGACACAGACCTTTACCAGATGGGAAGTATTTTTTTTTTTTCCTTACAGAAATGCAAACAGTGTTTTCAAACTTTGCTCCAAGAATGTATGACCTGCCAGAGAGGGCACTGATCAGGGACTCCCCTAACCTGTTTGTCTGGGTCTGGTTACAGTGGAATGCTTCCATCAAATCAGAGTCCTTAGGGTAGTCCAGATGTGCACTTCCTGCATTTCCAAAAGTGGATAACCTGGAAGACAACAGAAGGAACCATCTCAAAATACCTGATCACAGCTCTCTAAATACTCATCAGAATCTGTCATCTGGCATGTCTCAATGGCTGTTTCACAAAACACTATTGTTTGTTTTGCTTTAATTAAATACACTAAACTGTCTGCATCAGTGTCACATTTACCAGGTTGTCAATGTATTCATTACTGTGTTAATTATATATTGCGGGTTTTTATACTCATTAGAATTCTTCTTGAAATAAAGCAACATTTTAAAATAGCTCCCCACTCTTCACCCTGAAAAATTCCAGTCCTTTACCAACGGAGACCAAGCATGAACATTTGAGTGGAAAGCACACCTCCCAGTACCTGAAGTAGGGTTTGTGTGGAGACATTGTAATCTGCAGAACTTCACTGGTCATATCCAGTTCAGCAAATGCTTCTCGTAGCCCCTCCGACTGCAGGATAATTTTATTAACAACATTGGTACTGCAGAAATCAAAGTCTAACAGGTCATCAGGTTCCTGAGTGTTAATTTTGCACACTGTCACTACTCCTCCTTCTTCCAAGAACAGCATCAAGGGATAACCATAACCACGATAACACATCCTCAGGGCCGTTGATGTTCCTGAAAAAGAGAATGAAATACACATCCTTCAGAAAGCTAGCGAGCATGCCTGACCACTTCAGACACCACTTGAAATCCAATTTGTGTCATGTCCCAAATGGGCAACAACAGCTCTGACAATGAAGCTGGATATGCTACAAATAGCTTAGTGGAACTGGAAAATATTCGATGGTCCTGAGGCTCCCTCTGGCTTACATCATCTTTCCTTACTACTCCTGTTACTCGTGCAACCCAAACTGAAGTTAATGCAGGTAAGTTTGCATTACAGTCACATCCTCCTTTTAGATAATCATAATCTGAATGTTTGTTTCCCAAAATCAGCGTGCTGTTTAGTACAGTTGATTTATGTCTTTAGGTCAGAGTCACAACGGAAACAGCAGAGGAATGGGCAGTTCAACACAGAGCTGCAACGGTACAACTGCCCCAAAAAAGCTGTCATCGTATCACGCTACTCCACATGCGAACACAGTGCATCCTGTGGCACCCAGACAGTCATGCTAACTTGCAGTTATTTTTGCTTGTGCAAATATTTTTTGAACAACCACCAAGTAATAAAAAAGAAAAATTAATTTATAGGAAATAAAAAGTAAAATTCACTAAGACTTGGGGTTTTTTTTATTTAAACAAATGGGTTAATATAATTCAATATCTGTATGCATAATTGTGAAAGCAGTTTCCCATACACCTCTGCCACTGAAAATATTATAAACAGGATCAGTCATACAGCGTGCTTGATTTTTGTGATTCACACACTTGATAAGCAAGATCTAAAGTGCTCTTACAGCACCTGAAGTGCTGCCCAATACAGCTGATTTCTTGCGAGACCTTAGGCAAGTATCACTCCTCGGTACCTTATCTGCAGTGTGGTGATAATACTCACAAAACAGACACGGGTGCAGCCTGAAGAAGGGAAGGAACAGAAGGTGCCACGTAACAGCTACTGCACTGGAAGCAGGAGCACAGGGAACTGATGGTGTTACCTGAAACCCCTGCACACCTCTTCAAGCCCAGTAAATCTGCACCAGAACATTTCCCAATTCATGCATGTGCTTGTTAATGATTCTGAGGTAGCTGGATGTTCCAGGGTTGCACAAGCCACAGAAATATTGGAAAAGATATCACATATTAGGAAGAAATTCCTCACTGTGGGGGTGGTCAGACACTGGAACAGGTTGCCCAAGGAAGTTGTGGATGCTCCTTCCTGGAAGTGTTTAAGGCCAGGCTGGATGAGGCTTTGAGCAACCTGATCTAGTGGAAGGTGTCCCTGCTGCTGGCAGGGGGGTTGGAACTGGATGAGCTTTAAGGTCCCTTCCAACCCAAACCATTCTGTGATTTATTATTGAGTTCATACAAAAGTTTTTGTTAGCAAGACAAATTCCAAGCTATGTCTGTACTGTCTCTCAGTGTGCCCATTTCTGCTACAGTTCACAGCAGTTAGTCAGCCTCAGTCCCTTCTAAGCCCAACGTGGTTCCCCCATGGCCTGAAGACACACTGACAGCTTTCCTACCTTTTCAGCTCAAAGTGACAGCTTTGGTAAGAGGCTGCCTGAGCTTGCCCAAGCAGTGGTCTTTTAGCCTGATGCTGAGGGTATGTGCAGCCTGCCAAGACAGCCACTTTAAAGAATGTGACTGTGAAGCATCATCCTTACTAGAGGGAACCCTGGTGCTCTCTGCACCCACACCAACTACCCTGAATGGGCTGCAGAACAACTATTCTGCCAGCTGCGCCCAGGTTTTCCCCTTTAGTGAAGGGCACTTGGGAACAAATTAGCATTCCTGTGATGTGGATGATCTGGGCCCTGGACTGAAAAGAGATCCACAGGAAAGGCAGTCATGGCATGTGTCAGTCCTGGGGTACAGCACTGGCCTCAGCACCAGAACTCCAGCCTCAACATATCACACAACTTGCCAGAGGTGCCTGAGCAAATTACTTGACATGTTTTCTTAGCAAAATTACAAACTATTTGAGATCTCCAGCTCCAAAGCAGAGCAAGGGTACAAGGCAGGGCTGTTCATTGGACCTCATGCCACAAAAGGGTTGTCTCTCCCAAAACAAGTGGTTCTTTTGTGCCTTACACAGATCCAAGACACATCACCTCCACAGGAAGACTCCTCTGTTTCTCCATTACCCCAACAGCATCACACCAATGTATAATTTATCCCATCTTCCAAACTAAGCCAGCTCCTTTCAGCCTCTCCTGCTGCAGCAGTCCCTGGCACACCGGCTAGGCTCACATCCACCAGCTCTTCTTCTCTCCATCGACTGTTGTCCCAGTACACATTTGTGTTAGCTTAAGTAAACGGGACGGATCCTGCTGCAGAGCAACAGCTGCCATGCTCAGAAGGACGTGAGGAAGTCAGAAGTTTTGCCAAGACTGGCAATCTCCCTATAGCTATGTGCAGGTTTCACTGTGCGATGATACGTGATACACACACACTGTCAAGGTAAATATGCACCATACCTGGCAGAGAACTGGTACCAAAAATGGTCAAGCAGTCTATAAGAACAGACAAATTGATCCGGAACACCACCGATTCCTCCTGAACAGCAAACTCCTGAAAAATTTGAGCCTAGAAGAGAAAGGAAAGAGATGAAGAGAGAGGAGTTTCTGCAATTACTTCACAGTTTACACTTATTTCCTTAAATTCAGTGCTTTCACTTTCAGAGATCAGTGCAATACAAAGTCATTTTTAAAGGCAACACAACATTGATTAAAAAAAAATGGGTCTTCATCTTCAAAACTAGGAAAATAGTATCAGGTTACAGTTGAAACAAAGCAGCATGGCATAAACATGAGGAGCTAAACACCAGTCTTCTAGAGTTTAAAAATAAACTACAAATGCTAAAGCCTAAAGCTGCTTACTTCTGGAGCTGGAAACATTCAGGGAACTACACAACAGAAGTGCCAGCCAGAAACAACACCTACTTACTCTTCTTCACTCAGAGCACGACAAACACTTCAAATAACAGAAATAGGTAAGAACAGAACAGAACAGTCAGTTCACCACAATGGAACAGGTGCTGAAACATGCCCATGACCAGACTGCCCCGTTTGGGCACTGCAGGAACAGAGTATCTCAGAAATAAAGCAGGGTGATTTGAGCTGCTTTTGAAAAAAGCAGTTGCCTATTTTTATTGACAGCCAAGAGAGCAAACCACATCCTGGGGGCATCAAACACGGCATAACCAGCCGGTCCAAAGAGGCAACTGTCCCGCTGTATTCAGCGCTGGTGTGGCCTCACCTTGAGCACCGTGTGCAGTTCTGGGCCCCACCATTTCAGAAGGATGTGAAGGTCCTTGAGTGCACCCAGAGGAGGGCAACAAAGCTGGTGAAAGGGCTGGAAGATGTGTCCTGTGAGGAGCAGCTGAAGACTTTGGGCTTGTCTAGTTTGGAGAAAAGGAGGCTGAGGGGTGACTTCATGGTTCCCTGCAGCTTCCTGAGGAGGGGAAGTGGAGAGGGAGGTGCTGAGCTCATCTCCCTGGTGTCCAGTGACAGGATGTGCGGGAATGATTCAAAGCTGTACCAGGGGAGGTTCAGACTGGACATTAGGAAGCATTTCTTTACAGAGGGGTAGTCAAACCCTGAAGCAGGCTTCCTGGAGAGGTCCTTGATGCCCTGAGACTGTTTAAGTGTTTAAGAGGCATTTGGACAATGCCTTTAATAATTTGTTTTAATATTTGGTGAGCCCCGAATTGTTCAGGCAGTTTAACTAGATGATTGCTGTACATCCCTTCCAACCACAACTATTCTATTCTGTTCTAAACTTAACACCTCAACCCCCTCAAAGGAACCTCCAGTGACTGTTCCTCTGCTCCTACCCACATGTGCCCATTGCTTAACTTCCACTAGCACATGCTGGCCACTTCATAATCCAGCTGAACTCGTTCAGATGGCAGGAAGCTAACCAAACAAACACAGCAGCAGTGCAAGGAAAGACTGTGCAGCAAGGAGCAGGGGAAAGCAAGGGGAGCTGCAGGAACAGGGAGTCTCACACTTCCCTTTGACACACAGCTCAGGCGGCAGTTTCACAGACAGCAAAGACACGGGTTCTAAAAGGCAGAAGAAAGGTGAGGTTGGGTTTGAGTTACCAACGTAAAATATTCCTGACTCCTTCCATTTACATCCCCAGTATCACACATGCTTTCAAAACCAGGAACTAGCATGATACCCGTTCTTATGATTAAAGCATTTACAAGTTGGATATGCATTAAAGAAAAACAAACAATAACGGTAAGAAAGCAAACCACTGCTAAAAAAAGAAAAAATTCCAAGTGCACCTTAAAAAATTAAAATGAAGCAAAGCCAGCAGTCACAGCTATGAAAAAAGTAGCAGAAAAGTGAGCAAGGCTGCTTTTGATCTTATATTAAATACAAGTTGAGAAGAAATAATTATAGCAGCAGCCTTCCAGTACCTGAAGGGGCTACAAGAAAGCTGAGGAAGGACTTTTCACAAGGGCAGTTAGTGACAAAACAAGGGGAAATGGGTTTAAACTGAAAGAGGGGAGGTTTAGATTAGATATTAGTAAGAAATGCTTTACTGTGAGGGTGGTCAGACACTGGAACAGGTTGCCCAAGGAAGCTGTGGCTGCTCCTCCCTGGAAGTGTTCAAGGCCAGGTTGGATGAGGCTTTGAGCAACCTGGTCTAGTGGAAGGTGTCCCTGCTGAAGGCAGGGGGGTTGGAACTGGATGATCTTTAAGGTCCCTTCCAACCCAAACCATTCTGTGATTCTGTGATTACTATTTCAAGCTGCCTACATGGGCAGCTCAGTGTTGCTGAGGTCCTCTATGTGCAATGTCTCAGTCAGCCTCTCTGGACAAAGCTCAGCACAGGCAGAAGCAGAGAGCAGAAGGGGCTGATCACCAGCCCAGCCTTGTGATGAAGCACAAACTCCTGCCCTGTGGCTGGAAGCTCTCAGCTTGCCCCGAGCGCCTGTCAGCTTGTACTCTCTTTCAGAGCTGGCTTAAATTCACCTTTTTCAGCTTTGGGATGAAACACTGAAAGTAATTCTAGATACTTTATGAGTACGC
>NW_010337669.1:0-46004 GCF_000700745.2 Antrostomus carolinensis | reverse complement strand
TTTTTTTTAAACTGTGGAGAGTTTGTTTATGGCATGTCCATTCCTAGGCATATTTATATCTATCTTGCCAGCAATTAGTCAGAAATATACAAAAGAAATTTGTCTATGAATATAGTTTACAAACAGAAACGAAATAATGGAACAAATAAGTCATACATATTTATATTTTTGTTCTGTGATGAGTATATTAGACATTCATTTTTCAGCTACAATTGTACCTTTTTATAATCATCAAGATACAGAGGAGTTCCTGCAATGCTATAACGCTTATATACAATGCAAAGTTAATAAAGTCTGCCTCCAAGGCCAGGGTCCCTCATTTTATTAAGACCAGCAAAGCTTCAATTTGAAATGCTGACGAACAACATAAATGTTGTAATTAACACTACTTTTATAGCCCACATCGTTAGCTTCTGTGGATTTGACAAGGAAGCTCGTACTACTGAAATGCAGCTTTGCCTGTACTGAAACATGCCACCTTAGCATAAATCCCACTGGAACAGTCACACTCAATGGAAAACACAGTTCACTGACAGTGGGTCTAAGTTTGGTCGGGGTTCCCCTCCATTTTTTTTTTTTTTTTTAAATACACAGAATACAATTATTAGCTTCTGTTGAATAACATTGACAAACAGGTTTTAAAAAGGGACTTGATAAGCTTATAAAAGGGATCCTGTGGCATGATGTTTGATGGAACAAGACTGAATCCAGTGGAAACTGGACTCAGGACTGCTGTTCCACCTTCTGCTCCTAGCCAGTTTTTAGTCTCTCATTTAAAGATCAAGCCAGGAAGGGAAATTATAACATCTCTGGAGAAAAACCTTCCTTCAGGCTGCAAAGTCATGCACTTATAGGCTAGGAAATATTGTTTATACTTCTCCTCGGCCTCCTGTAATTATGCTATGGATATGCACTACTCTATTGCCTTGCCTCAGATGAGGTAATCACACAACACTTCTGTGGAACTCATGCCTCAGTGCAGAGAATGGGCATTCCAAAGGACACCCTTAAACACGTCCTAACTTTCAGGTGCATGATTTGTCAATTTAAGCACCATTCCTTGAATATCTTTTCCCACATTTAAAGACCATACAGTATCAAGAAGTTCTCCTTGAAGAGACACACAGTCTGTAGAGAGTTATGCCTTCCCACATGGTTGTGATCTGATAACCACCAAATCAGTTAATACCATAACTGTCACCGTGATTATAAGGACAGTGTTCTAGTATTTCTTACAACAAACCCAGATACAAGTTACATTTAAAGAACATAGAGCATATGCTGAAATAATGAAACTATACTTATATTTGAAAATAAAGCTCCGCAGTGCTGTTGTATCTATGAGTAAATACTGCACTGCAGAACATTAGAGAACATTCTAAAAAAATAAAAAAAAAAGACTGGCACTCCTCTCACAACTGGAAAAAGAGCAGAACTGTTTCAGAGGGTTTTGACTGGAGGCAGTCTTGGTTTTGGAGATGAGTTGAAGCTCCACTCCTGTAGGAGGGGTTTTTTTTAATCATTGTTTTGCTGATCTCTAAAAAGAGCCAGGTTGCCATAGGTCCAGCAAAGTCTCCGATGGAAGGCATGCAAAGTGACATTGGTTGCCCAAGAAACACACTACTGAAACTTGATCCAAGTGAGAAGTTTAATACTCTGAAATGTGGGAAAGACTGTGATAGAGACTCTCAAGGATTTCCTCCTGACACGTAGACATTTTCCTTTTATATATTTTTGAATGTTTTTATTAATTTTATAAGCTTTACTGCCTGCCCTTCCCTTCACGAATAGTCCCCCATCACTACACACAACAAACTGCGTCTGCCAAACACCAGAAGATTCTTCTGTCAGCTCTTAGATTATCACTCACTTGTGTGACCCAGAAAACATGTCAAAGATTAACATACTTGGGCTACTTTGGACCAATTATAAATAGACAGTCCATAAGAGACAACACCCTGAGAACAAACTCAGTTTTAAAACTGATTAACTATCTCAGCCATGGAGTATACCAAGAGAGACAGTCATTCAGGTAAGCAAAGATTTAATTTCTTTAGAAGCTAACAAGTATGTGCTTACATAGGGAAACACCAGTGCAGATCTTAAATCACTGATGCTGTGTGTTCTTAGAAAAAAAAAAATTCTACCCAGTATACAAGTAGTTGTATTTTCTGATATTTTCAGCTTCTGATTGGCTCTGCATCTATCCCCGTGCACTGAAGACAGCAGCACGCTAATTTCAAGGGATCAGAGAAAGCCATGGCAAACTGTAGTCTTTCAAGGACTCTTCCCACTAGGCATAAATGAGTAAAAATTCTGGTGGCTGCAACTGCCCACCGCGCTGGAGCACTCCCACCCTGCTGTGTCGATGGACAGCACATATGCTACGCATGACAGCTGCACTCTCTCAGCCAAAACTGCTGATGAGCAAGGATTGGTCTACTCTTAATGAACTACTTAGAAAAAGCAACACTGGGAAATGAGAAGCAAATCAATTAACAACACATATAAAAACACATACTTTGTGTTTCTCCCACTTGAAGCCAAATAGTTCCATACTACTCTTTAGTAGCAAATATTCACTGATATGAGATATGCAATTCCATTTAGCTATGACAAATATTTATACTTACTCTTTTTACCTTCATGTGAGGTACAGGGAATAAGAGATAACCAGGCTCAGATTCCATTATGACTACATTACCATTACATTACTACTATTTGCATTTCATCATCTTAACTTTATTCCCATAAAACCATATACATCTTCAGGATGTTTTTCCCTAAATCCCTCCATTTCCTTCCACTTCCCCTTTCCTGCACCTCCCTCTCCTCATCACACAAAAAAGCAGTCACGGTGCCCATGTACAGCCTCTGGTATGTGGCAGTTTCCGCTCTCTGCCAAGCTATTCCACACATTTAATTCTGAGGTGAAAATACTTGCCTAAGATTTCACTTCTATTCAGTCTTTGTAAATGACCCCCAAGAATAATAGTTCTTCTTGTGACATTATTTCCACATACCTGATCATGAGTCACACACAAAAAAATTCACTGCTTGACCACAAATAAAGGCATAGTCTTTACTAGAAACATGACTGATGATGAGATATGAGAATGCAAAACTCCAGAGTAGCTGATTGCATACCAAAACCACTTTTCATTTAGTAATATACAAGTGTAGTAGGAGAAATGTATCTGTAAGATAAGGAGAAAATAAAATTTCAATTAATTTTTCTAATGTGGTAGGTTTCCTGATTCCTTGTTGAAGACAAACGACCTCTCCACACACAAAAGGCTGAACTCAACCAGATTTAATAAAGCTAAAGAAATCATGTGGCTCCTCAGTTTACTAAGTGTTCCTTTGTCACTCCTTGTGGAGGAGAATGAGGGAGACAAAACAAACAAACAAAAGTTTCTAATAACATTAATTGGACTGCTGTGTTGAGCATGCCTTAATCCTCTTCAGATCTAGAAGTAGTTGAATAAGGTGAAAGCTCTAACCAGTGAAACAAGGAGTAAGCAGGACAATTTCAAAAGCCTGTTGGCTCCTAGTCAGGACAGAGAACAAGTGACATGAGATTGGAGTGTTTTACTCTAAACTTTTGGTTAGATTTAAAATTCTCAAAGGGAGGAGTCATCCTGGTCTGGGCATGGCCACCAGTTCTCATACTTCCAAGGAGTAGAGAATCTCTCAGGATTTTTGATGCACCTAGAACACGCCCAGGGGAGACCTAACAGCTAGAAGAACAGCATGAAAACCAGCAGAAAGATTAACAGCAGCAAGCCCCATTGTACAAGCTCATGCAGAAGTCTGGTCCCTCCTAGACTGAAGAATTTTGACTGTTGATCTCCAAGTTGCAGAAGCTGTAGTAAAGTCTGTGGTGCAATCTATAGACTTCTTATGATTTGCTATTCAACTCTAGTTCTCTCTATATTGCCATCAGTTGCAGAAAACCTTTATGAGAACAGATTGACCTGTCATGAGTGACTCATGTCAATCTGGAAAAATGCCCAACCAGTCAAAGTTCCAACATGGATTAGATGGAAGCAACTAGTCAGCTCCTAGAGACACCTCAGAGTAAGCAGCACTCTTCAACAGCATCCTGGCGGGAGGTACCTGTAGCCAGCATAGACGCAACATCTACTGAAGGGACCATTTGGAGGCTCAACTGGAAACAGGCAACCGAAGTTCTCTAAAAATCAGTCACTGATGTTTGCTGTAAGAAAAGCAGGCATATCAGTTGCTTGTGAAGCTTTATGGAGTATGTATTCACAAGGATTTCTCAAGGTGAAACACTTCTAAACACTTACAGCTTCTACATGTCTCTGAGGAGGGTGAGGAACAGTTGGGATCAGTAAAGCAAGGTGCTCTCAAACTTCTAGAAGGTCTCTAATAGGGAGGAGTGGAGCTACTGACTTGCCTAGTTTTTACACATGCCCAGAGATGCACCAACTCCCTCACAGGTCTTTAGGAAACCTTGAACAAAATGAAGTGCTATAGACTAACATGGACTGGTGTAAACAACTGCTTCTCTCCACTGTCTTACAGGACTGATAGTCTTGAAGTTGGATGTCCAAAAGCAAAGCCAGTAGCTACATATATTACCCTCAGGAAGGCTAAAAAAAGCAAAGGTGCTATTTAGACTGGATCAAGAACTCGGCACTCACTTCAGAGAGGGTGAGGTTCCTTATATAGAGCTCTGAAATTAGGCAAATATGATTCATGTTTGGTTTTTAGCTTCCAGGCATAGAGTTTCTAAGTGTATTTGTTGTTAAATAAATACAGACACCAAGTTCAAGATGCACTACCACAAAGCTGTTAGATTATTTGTTCTCTTGAATTATGCATTACCTTTGCTTGGTATGCAATTTTTCTAACACAAGTACCCCACAAAGCCCCAAATTCCAGCATGTCTATATGCCATATGGACAAGCTTCTCCAACCGTCTGCTCCTCATGGAAATTCTATTTGTTTTCCTATTGATTTTATTATGTTTAACAGCATACTAAATCATTCCTGAGGTTGACAACTTTCTGGAAAATTGATATACGCTGTCTAAAACTGCCTGAGGCAGGCATAAAACCAAAACAAATGGCTTCTTTTAAACTCTTGATTTGCATTACTACAGCCAGGCATACAAGTGCCATCTTGTTTGGTAGAATAATTCTTCTCCTTTGTATAACATCTAAAGCACAGGAAATCTTTAGAAGCTCTTCTTATGGGTCTGCATATTGGAGGAAGGCAATTGCAAAATACCAGACTATTTGAGTGAGGGTGTGACTAAAAAAGCAGATTGTCAGCTAAGATCAATGGGCTGGATTCTCTTGTGGAAAGGTAGAACAGTTCCTTGGAATCTACAGCTTAAGGCAAAAGTAAAATTTTTAGTGAGACTTAAAAACTCATATTTAATTCTTCCCTTGAGAAACCGTACTTTGAAGCATTTAAGTAAGATCAGTTTTTTCTGTTTGTTTTAAATTTTGGAGGCATCACCATTAAGCACTACAGAATTCTTTCTGAAGATTGGACTGCATTGTGAAGAGCATCTCAAGTAGGAAAAAGCACCCAGCCAGTAATTTTTTCTTGATTCCGAAACTAGAGGGGGAGATGAATTAGAGAAAAGTCTTGATGATTTCATGCCAGAAATCTGAAAATCACAAGAGTTCAAGAAGAAAACTGATTAAGAAAATTTTAAAATCTCCAAAGATCTGACAAAAACTGAGGTGGTCATATGAATACATATTCATCCTCATTAGACTCTCATTTGGCTGTCATTCTGGCAAAGAAAAAAAAAAAAAAAAGAACTTGCAAAGAAAAAAATATTTTTGTGAGAAGTAGTTAAGACACTGAATTAGCTGAAAATAATGGGATTACATTTGCAGAGTTGCAAATATTTATTACATTAATAGTAATAAACTTTCCATTTTGGTGTAATTAAAAAAATGACATTTTCCAATAGCCCCTGTGATGCCATAGAATAAGCTTCTGAGTTCTGCTAAGGAGAAACCAAACTCTCATGAGTACATAAGCTGATTTGCAAGCAAGAAGCCTCCTGTGAATTAACAGTGAGAAAAACAGTCTCAAGTCTTTCATTTAGAGAATTTTATGATCATCCGAGAGATAGACACAAAGATGCAGAAGATGCTACAGTCCTCAAGATATTAAAGATTAAAAAAAATGAATTTCAGTAACAAAATAGTACAATGAGAAAATACTCTTCATCTTAGCCATTGAAACAAGCTTCAGGAGAAGACCAAGTTTATCTCCTTCTTTGAGAACAAGCAAATTCAGTTCATTTGCTAAGTGTATTACAGTTTCTAATTTCAAACCAAGAAAATTTACTTTGCAGAAGTATTACAGGAAAATTTCAAAAGGCCCAAGAAACATGATTCCAAGCTGTGCTGACCTTCCCACCATAAGGAATGGTCCTTTCCACCTCCCACCTTAATTTTGAAAGTTAAAGCAGAGCTGGGAGATTAAATTATGCCAACCTTTTCCTAACTAATACTTAGTGCCTGTGCCAACAGCTATTTAGACACTTGTAGTTAGAAACCCTGTTATCAAATATGTTTGACACTTGCTATAGATGTTGTCTGTGCTCATCTTTTAAATACAGGCATTTCTGCCAACTTATAGGTGAGTTAGATGACTTCAAAGGAATAAACATCCAACACACCAAAAATTACCTGGAAAGGTCACATATACGTGCTGTTAATGAAGGCACTTCTGCCACTATATCACTGCCTGTCCTTTGCAAACTGCTAAACCCATTGAAATACCATCAAAATATCATCAAAACAAGAAGTCTCTAGGTGGAAGAAACAAACCTCGCGTGCAAGGCACTCCTAGCAGGAAATAATGAGAATTCTTATTAAAATGGAAGTCTAGAAGAAAAGCTTTGCAAGCACCTACAAACAGTAAAAAAGTTTTTTATGGAGAATCATGCCTTCAAGAGAATAGCACGTGAAGACAAGTGTTGAAAAATTGTTCTCCATTCAAAACAGGCAGAAAAATACATTATATCAAAGATGTAAAAAAATTAACATAAAGTTAAAGAAGTCCAAGACAGACTAGAACTATTTTATTAAATCAGGAACAACAACAGGCCATGGGCTGTAGTCTGGTATGAAAGCTCAGGAAAGTGCATACCATTCAGAAGGTCAGAGAAGTGCATCCTCACAAGCTGCATCCTTAAGCTGAAGTGTTACTGATGGAACACATATTGGAAAGAAAGAGAACTAGGACTGTTAAATCATTTGTAGAACCAGTACAGTGAGAAAAGATGGCCAGAAATGTTTTTATTTTGCACAAGTACAGACCAACATAAATGTCTTTTGACACTTTTGAGCAAAGTTCCTTAAACCCCAAGATAGCATTGATTAATACACTTGAATGTAACTGAACAAGCAATAATAAGACAGGTAAACAGACCTCCTAATAATGTTGCTCAAATAAATTAAAGCCAAATATTTCTGAACCGTCAATTGTATTAGCAGATGCACTTTTTTCAGTCTACATTTGAAGCGATATCATCGCCAACTAACTTAAAAAGATCATTTTTTTTCTACAACTAGGTACCCTCTTTTAGACTTTCAACCAGAAAACAGGCAAACTGAATGGCTGTTTTTTGAAAGGGAGCAGTAGATGTGTCTGCTTATGCAGTACTGACTAAGGATTGAGGCAGCATATCTTGCACAGGCAGAACAGATAAACAGATAAGAGATCTGTTTGACAGTCCACTGGAATTTCATTTGCTGTGCAGACAAAATAACAAGGTTGCTTGGAGGTAATTCAATGAACTGCTCCAACAATTATTAACAGAAAATGTTCAAGAAATGTGGAAAAACTGTTGGATTTAAAAAAAAAAAAAAAAAAAAAAGGAAGCAAGGCTGAATGTTTCAAAATTTGTTCATTTTCAACACTCCCATTAAATGCCTGAATCTCCAGAACCTTGCTGACATTACTTAACCTTTAAAATGAGGCTCAATCATAAAAAACCCTCTCATAAAACACGAATAAGATCCAACGTTATCCTCAGTCGAGGAATATCAACATTAAGCACTTTAACTTCCACTCTTTCTCCAGGACCTAACCCCAGGCTTCTTCTCTTCTTCACTTTAGAAAGTTTTGCTTCTGTTATGTTTCGCACTGGAATCAAACCTGCTTTTCCCACACCAATATCAACAAAAACTCCAAATGGCGTCGCATTTTCAACTTTTCCAGTCAGAACAGTACCAACACTTAAGTCTTCAAAGCAGACTATGCTTCTCTTGAAGTCAGGTTTATCAAAATCTGTTACAAGAAACAAGAAACAAAAATAAGACACTAGAGAAAAAGCTTGCATTATTTTCTAACAGTTGTTTCCAGCCTATTGTTTATAATTAAGAAGTCCTCCCGAGGTACCTCTAAGGTCCCAAATACTGCTTCAGTATGTTTTTTAAATAAAGACCCATCTCTGATAAACAACCGATTTCTTGCATTTTATGAATCAGTTTAACAGACTATGATTAACAGATTAATAAGTATAGTGATGTCCATGGTATGAAACTATCACAAGGGGATCAGAAGTATGTAGTATCTTAGCTAGTGATCAAAACATTTAAATTTTCTTGGAGCTAGGGAGAAGACTTGAGGTGTCTCTTACTTGAGCTACATAAATTACGCATAAAATTCTATTCCTATACAAATTTGTATACAGGGAGTTGAATATTCAGTCTCATCACATACTAAAGGAAAAAGTCAACAATGCACTGTTCTTAGGCTTGCTGTTCATTTGCACCATGACATCACACAAGCAACTGCTTCCTATGACGTCACACAATCAACTGCTTCTTTCCACTGCCAACTTAAAAATCACACGTCTGATTACAAGCAAGTAATATCCCAGTGTATTAAAGTTCACTTTCTACATTTAATGCATAGATAGATCTTTTAAGCTCTCTTGTTAATTGCTTACCACTTTCTGCTCCTGCAGAAAAACCTTCTGAGCTATCTCAACAATTTCCCTTTCAACCTTTTCCTACTGCTGCTTTACCTTTTCCAAGACATAAGAGAACTGAGATTTTCCATAGAGAGCATCACCAAACCAAGATTGCAACCATTTTCCTATACTTGCCTTTGAAAAATTAAATACAACCTGAACAAGTTTATAGCTAAAACTCACTGGAAATCAATCAGTCTGTAAATTCACCAGGCTGTGGATCGGACCCCAATTGCCTACAGAAGCTGGCAAACGTACCAATAGGCTTTGAATGACATCGGATTTTCTACTGAAGGAACATACCTAATTGCTCAAGTTCAAAATTGTTAATCCTTTTGTAACATTATGCTGTGCAGTGGCACTAAACACCCACTCAGGGCAATGAGGACAAGAAGGTTCAGAGGAATGATGGGAATCTTAAAGTGTTTGCAAAACTTCCCCCCCTCTCCCCCCCACCCTGGCAGGTTCATTACAGTTACCTGATCAGCTGTTAAAAAGATACCTTCTTGCAATAAATGCCTTGCAAGACCTTGGCTAGAGAAAGTTTTTAAAAATAATATGAAAAAAGTATTCTAATCTTTCCCCTTCCCCAAACAATTCTTCCCATTTTCCTTTGTACTAAAGTTATTCAGTAAACATAACCTAGTGAACTTGGCAATGCTAGGTTTACGGTTGGACTAGATGATTGTAAAATGGTCTTTTCCAACCAAACTATTCTATGATTAAACAAGATAGAATTTCAATTAAATTTAAGAGGATACATTGCAAAGCTACTCTTTGTAATTCCCTAACATCACATCTCTACTGTTGGGAACAAGGGAATTGAATCTTAAACCAAGATTTTTTGAATCAGGGTAGAGTACAAACCCTTCAATCTGCCTAAGCCCTGTTTGATGTGATGCATTTACTCACTGACAGTCACTAAGGTTGCAAAGACAACGGATTACAGCTATACAAGATTACTAGGCTGCCTACAGTAATATTGAATGTACTGAATCAGCAGAATATGAGTATTGCCACTGAAGATTCTATTTTGCTTTTAGATCTTCATATGTTAATAGTCTATCCTACTGTAATTTAGATGTGAGATCACCAGAACAAATGGAGACATATGAAATACACATTTTCAAGATCACTAGTGGGAAATATTTATATCTCCAAGGAAACTACTAACAAACCCAAAAGAGAAACAGAAATGTTGTATTTTTTAAGCATAAGTTTGTTATTTGTTATTACAAGTCTGCATCTTTGCTGCCTCCCTTTATCTCTTGCTGTCATAAGAGAATCCAGATGTAAGTTTCATTAAACAACAGCATCTGCAGATGTTTTACTTCATTGCTTGCCTCATCTTTCTTTCCCTCAACCTCAAACTGTTCAGCACTACTGCAAAGTTTTAACCAAGTTAGGTCATGAGCCATGTGCTCCAGTTCCACTTGTCTCCAGGAACTAGTGCAATAAAAGAGTAGAACTATACTACACTGTTGCTCCACAGTCCTTTATTACTACTGTTTCAGCTTGGTCTCGAGCATTCCCCTCCATGGTGGAGAGCCAACACCGATTTAATCAGTATAGGGTCAACATATTGAAACTATTTCATTTGTTAACAACCATACAACTTCCCTTCCTACAGCCGAAAATGCCATGATTTAAGACAGGATTCACACTCCTTACCTATTGAGAAAGAAACATCTGACTATGATATAGCCTTTACCTTGCCCGAGAAAAGAAATGGAGTTACACGTCCATGAAAATCCACTACTGACTTCAGAAGAAAACGTGCTATTTTAACACTGGCATGTAGAACAATCAAAGTGAGATTAGAACCTTCAAAACAAAGGTTTACCTGTTCGGATGTCAAAGCCTTCAGGCTGAGTCAGACCATCAATGATCAGCTGCAGTGTGTGCACTGTTGTATTTAGCCTTTTGGCTGTGCCTTCCAGTCCTTCCTTTTGAATTACTGCATTTACTTTTTCCTGCATATCTGATTTGCCTATGTCATTTGTGTTTCCTCCAATGAAAGATAAAAACCTGGGAAGTTAAAACAAAGATACAGAGAGAGATTTGTAAGATCCTTTAGTGGGAACTGAACCTTTGCTATATTTGGGGTTTTTAAAATACTTTTGCCCTGATGCATGAACAAAATTTCTGTTAAAAAAAAAAACCAAACAAACAGTGAACAATTTCCCAAGTGCATATCCTCTCAACTCATCACTGACCAGAGACATACATGGAAAATTAGCGTCTATCTGTATACATGTATCTCCTGGAACAGATCACAAAACTAGAAGCAAAATTTCAAAATGTAAATCACTTCTCAGATCAATGATTTCATCTCATGCTAAAACTGAATCTGATTATGACTGAAAGATGGTTTTTACCATGAAAGCTCCGTAGAAATAAGTGAGAGTTCTATAATACTGTCATCTTTATCATCACTCATTCAAAATAAAATGAATAGCAATTTAGTAAAATGACAAACAAACATTTAAAATGTTCATGATTAGGAACAATTAGTTTTTTGGAAACTAGGAAATTATCAAGTCAAAGTAGTTACACAACATAAACACCCTTATCCTTCCCCATTGTCACATACATACACACATTGCAGACTGAGAAAAATTTGGACTGGCATCTAAAAATGCTGAAAAGAAGTACTTTAAAATACATATGTCTTGATCTGTGATCTCTTTTTTTAAAATAAAAGAAAAAACTCAACACAAACATACCGAGGTTTTTAGTTCAGTAATGTTGGAATGTATGCTGAGAAGTGCAGAGAAGAGATGATAAAAATTCACATGCCGACTCTACTCCTTATTATCAGTAGTGATGGCTTAGACAATATTAATTTATCACTGAATAAATGTCCTTATTTTATTGAAGTTAAAAATGCAAAGCAAGTCTTTAGTGGACATAAACCAATGAAAATGGGGATCCAGCTGATAGAAGCTGAGTCACTTTGTACTAAATAAAGCAATTTGTCTTGTTCTCAGTCAACGCTTCAGTTATCTGTCCTGCTGCCCTGCTCTGCATCTCACCATGAATAAGCCTATTCTACTCTGCTTTATCATGTCCCTTATTGTTGGAGGGAGGCATATGGTTTTTAGTGTGCTCTCCACCACAGCTCAGGTAGAACTATCGTCCCTGTCCTCCAGAGTCCAAGTAACATTCCTTTCAAATTTCTAGAAGAGATCCCTCCTTCCTGTCCTTATCCCACTTCACAACAGGTGTAAAGTACAAGCTGCAAAAGAAGGGTTGACCTGCAGGTTCATGCCCTGCACTTGGGAGTGGTGGGAGACATTCCAGCTCTGTAAGAAAGCAAAACCCTCCGGTTCTCATCCTCCTTTCACCCTTCAAAAATACATGCTGTGCTTTTATCAAAACCTGAGGCTACTGTTTCTTTTGGCAGGAGACACAGTGGGGTTTTTTTTTTGTTTCATTCTTTTCTTTTTTTTAACTTGAGGAACCCAACTGACATTATTTCAGGTGGCGAGTGATAAAAAGTTATACACACTGAAAAACAAAATTAAATTTCTTTTTGAGAAAATATAAATTGAAGGAACATAATTAAAGCAATACCCAAGTTTCAGTAAATCACAAAATTCATCTTTAAGCACAAGGGCAAATCTTCACTCCAGAATGCCCACTAATTCCACCAAAAGGAGGACACCTATTAAAATTGGCTGTCAGGACTTCTACTTTTTTTACTGAATTCTAGTGCAAGCATGGTGATTTATGTGTATTGTGGGCTCAAACACATATTTGCACTTAATAGTGATAGATACAATTTTCACATTAATTTTCTTAACACATACAGATCTTTCATGTGGCAATGTATGAAGAAAAAAATTAGTAAGCATTCAGTGGATGATACTGTTCGCAGGATTTACAGAATTTTGTTTTGATTGACTGCATTTCAACTTTGGACATTACTTTTTAAAGTAGTTTGAGGTGGTTTAGAAACAAAGTAACTATCAAAACAGATGCAAAATTGTTTATAACATTAAATATAAATTTTATTTTCTGTAAGCTAACAACAAAACACTCCTACTACTCAAATATTTCATCTAATAAGAGCCTATACATGAAAAATATCAGCCCTCCTATGAAACCATTTTCTGTTGTTCTCAGAAGAGCACTAAAAGTGGTTGCAATGATAACGCAATGAAAATGCGTGTAGGTCTAGGCTGCTAATGTTGATGGATGGACAGAGCACTAGTGACAGGCGGCAGCTGCCCCAGCTTTGACTGACGTGCCAGATGTAACACGACAAACCCAACCAGCCTCATGACTCAACCTTCTAAATAATGTATGCTTTACTGCCCACCCCTATAAAATAGTTTGCTGACATTCACGTACTTGGCTTTATTTAACTTCAAATCAGCTCAAGTACCTCCAACTAACATTTTTTTTACCATTAGGATTTTGCAGAAGTGCATTCACTGTGTAAATCGTTAACAGGGTGGGTTTTGCTGCTAATAAGTGCAACCACACGGAACAGCCATCGATGTATTTAAAAAAAAAAAAAAAAAAAAAAAGGAAAAAAAAGCCCATTACGTACAAAACTGTCAACCATGTGGATAATGCAACCAGAACGCACGGCGCTATGTGCAGGCTGCTGGGAAGAAAGCCAGCCCCAAACAGGACACAATCCAGGTGCCTGAGCCCTCAATTACTATTCACGAAAGTTATTTCACCCCCTTCTCCTTCCTCTGCCTCACCCGCCCTCCGGAAATCCCAATGAAAGTATGTATCCGATACTAACAAGGATTCCTCATCTAGACAGCGGTAGAAGGTTTGGGGCCTACATTATCAATTGCAATTGTGTAAATAACTTATTAACAGGGTTACTGCTCAAAATAAAAGTTTGGCTCCACCTGAAGACGATGGTTAAACATGTGCTCAAGTCTAAGTACATAAATAGTCCCACCAACCTCAGCAGAATTATGAATGTTCTAAAAATCAGGGCATTTGCTTAAGAATATTTCAGAATTATGAGGTATATTATAGGCAGAACAGAGCACTGTAAAAAGAACCAGTGTGCACATACACAAAAAGGAAATAATCTTTAACAGAAACAATATATTTCTATTTTGGAAATTCTCAACTTTTTAGGTTAGGTTTTGGTAAAAACTATGTATTAAGATATTTCAAAATAAAAGCAATTTCCTAGTGATTACAGATGTAGTTTTAAAAAATACTGTTGAATCTAGTTACATATTTAATGTATCATTTTCACTCAAATGACCCCAGCCTGAAGGCACTTAGAATAAAAATCAATATAAAGCACAAATCTCTGGTTGAACAGTGGTGCATCATATTGATCATTTCTATTTTTAAATGTCATTGCTAAGAACAAAGTTAAATGTTTCCTTATTAAAAAAGCAACCCAACAACTTCCTTTGAGAGTTATTTCAAGGTCAGAAAAAAAAGATATAGTCAGTAATAAGACTAGAGGGGAGGGGCTGGGGGGGGCAAGAGCTTTCCTTTAATTTACATATTCTGATCTTCATAAAGTTAAACAGTCTCACTACAATCTTTGAAATATCTCACATACTCAATTTGTAAATGACAGTTCCAACTGCACAACATAGGAACATGAATGATCTGTGCAAAAACTAAAGCCCTTCAAGTATTTTCCTGGCTACATATATGAACTAAATAACATGTTGCAGTGGTTCAAGTGCTACATTTATCTACTAGAAAGATAAAACCTAAAGAAAAGTTAGCAGAAATGGAAATGGGAAAAGCGAGATGTTTCTTCTGAAGTGAGGTCATTCTTATAAGATATACTATCCTTATTTCTTCAAATGTTGAATGTCTGAGTGAATGGTGAACTTTCTGTTCAGGGCACATCAACTCAGATAAAAGTTTCCAGAGTCTTAGGAGAGTCTTTCAGAACAGAGCAAGATTTAGCTGGTTTAGGGACTTTGAGGTTTATGGTTTTGAGGTTTAGAGGATACTCAGAAACCTCTGCAACCACCTTAGTTTTGAAAGCAATCTTTGCAGTCTTACAGGACCTGCAGAGAATGCTCATGGCTAAATCACTGATGTTTTTATTTAATACATAATTTCATCCATCTTACTCAGATAAAGAAAGAAAAGTAGCATAAATGTAACAAATAAGCACATCATGTTCACTTAACATACACATCTGCACAAAATTATAACACAGCCCTTGCAATACTTAAAAGATAATGCAAATTTCAGTGGAATGCAAAAAACAGTCAGAAAAGAGTAAAAATAGTACCAAGGGAAACCTTCAGTAAAGTTTTAAGAAGTTACTTTAAACCCCTCCAAAAGCTTCTTATAATGTGCAGGAGTTCTAAAGCTTTGCAAGGGTTTCAGTCACAGTCACTTCTGTTTTATGTAATCATTTCCAGCTACACGACTTAAGAGCTGGGAGAACTGGATTCATTACATTAAAGCAACATGATACACCATTACATCTTGTCACAGTGCACACATGAATTAATGGTAATGCAACATAATCACTCTGAAAACAAAACAACTTTGCATTAGCATGTGCTTTTTTAGGTAAAATGTACATTCCTGACAGTAGCAAACTTAAATTATGCAGACATTTATGTTTTAGTAATGTTTTGAAATGCCAAAGCATTATTCATATAATGCAGATGTTGACTGTTCTTGTTCTCACTAGTGATACGGATCCTCAACTTTCGACTACTCATGCAGACAGATTATATATCAAACAATATATGTGCATTACTCTGTAATTAGTTGCTGGACACAGAAAGTAAAAGTTTCAAATATATTTAAAACTTCTTATGAGGTCTAGTCAGATAAGGATATTTAAAAATATATTTTTCCTCAAATGCATAAATTATTAGAATTATAGATTATCTGAGTGCATGCAGAAGATTAGAAAGCACTCAGGTAGTCTATAACATTTTGAACATACACATCTAAGACACAATGAGTTTCTAAGTGAGAAAAGAAATTCAGACACAGTTACACTGCAGCATAGCCCCTTTGCTACTACACAGTTAGGCATGCTGTTGTCAGCTGTTTTCATGACTACCAGTGTATCACGTAACTGAAGTGTAACCCAAGATAAAAAATAGAGAAATATGATTAGTTATCCACAAAGAATTAGTACTACAAAAGGAGAACATTCCATAAAAAGTTCATTTTTTTCTTCATATTTTTTTTTTAAATGCAACCAGGAGAAAGTGATTTAAGTTTCAAAAATCTGAACAAATGAAAAAAATACCACTTGATTTATGGGTCTAGTATTTATAATGTAACTGGAGGATAATTCTTCGTTATTTCCTAGTTCTTCTAATAGTTCCTGTTAACTATTTATTTTTCATCACATAAAAGTTTTAAAATATCTTTATCGGATGGCAATTAGTATTAAAAACTTCTCTTTTATTTATTGAGAAAACTTTCAAAAATATGTCCTCTAATAATCCAGCTACTAAGGTAATAGACAGACCTTCAAATGAACTGGCTTTCTAAAGTGATGAATATAAACTATTATTTATTAGGCTTAATGGTCCTAATTCTGCAAGTGTTCTCCTTAATTAGGGTTAGCCATTTCCTATTGGAAAAAGTCATAAAGATGAATTAATTTAATCAGCTTAACTTTTTTTAGGTTTTTTAAAAATAAACTTAAGACTTTACTAAAAAGCATTATTCTGCACATTAAATAGCTTGAATACACACACATGTGTGTACTCAAGTATAGTCTTACTGAAGTGGACAAAAGATGTTTCTGATGACTTTGTATGAATTTAAGGAAAGGCATCCTACCACAGTAAAAACTTTTATCCTGTGTAAAATATTCACATGTAGACTGCACTATTAAATAGAACAGAAGAGTTTGTTTTCATTGCTCAAACACCATACCAAGTAACTGATCTGTTCCCTCCCTGATTTCTATTCTCCTTACGCATCGCCTCAGTTGCTCAGTGACAACCAGGGTACCTGGGCAGAAGCAAGCCAGCCCGGCAGACAGTTGGAAACGCCAAAGGACAAGTATGTAGTTGCATAAAGGACAGGAGAGGAAGACCTCTTTCTTTTGGTGGTCTCTCTCTAATCAACAGTTTTCCTTCTGCATTTCCCTAAGTGTCAGTACTTGCCTTCAGAGCTAGCAAGCACAGCTGCTTTTTGCAGCTTTTCAGCAAAGCAACTGAGACACTACTGATCAGCTGCTGCATCCACCCATGTAAGAGAGGCAGAAGCATCAGAGATATTTGAAAAGTGATCAATCCATCTACAATGAAAAATAAAATCTTATCAACATCATGTTCACTGCAGCAAAGCATTTAACTCCAGATGTTTTACTTTGGTGAATAACAGGCACATGAATGAGTGCTTTGCTGAACCCTCAGGGGATAAGAAGCAGCAGGTCACTCTGCTCAGTCTGTCAAAAACTTCTCTTAAGGCATAATCAACGACAGTGAGCAGTACTATCTTCTACTGAGCAAGGCCCTAAACCTGTGTAATTAGCCAGGGAAGATCCCCACCTGTGTTATGCCAAATCACAACTTTAGATCTTTTATAAATATTGGCAATATATTTCTAAGTCAAACTGAAATACAACCTATCTGCCAGGTGCTGCAATTTGTGAGCAGCAAATACACATTCTGAGGTCCAACCTTCTTAGCAAAGAGCATTTTAATGAGATTTAAATAAAAATCTAAGTAAATGTCAAGATTCAGTCTTACGACACCAACTGCAACCCAGCAGACTGATACAACAAAGAAAAACATTAAGTTTTCTTTCCAGCATTTTGGTTTATAAACTTAACCTGGTTGTAACTTCTTGGGACTTCTTAAATGTTTCCTTGGTTTTCCTAGCAGTTCTTTTACAATATGTACCAAGAAACTGGATATGTTCTACATGCTGTATTAATTGTATATAGAAGAATCTGTCATTATAAACTAGTTTTCACATACAGACTTTTCAGAGACTTAAAACACAGCTCTGCTTTGCAGGATAATACACTGTCTAGAAAGTTGGGGATTTTTATTTAACTTTTAGGAAATCCAAAATCATAATATTTAGAGGTGTTTGTAAGCTTGGTCATTCCACATGACAAAGCCAAGCTTGGAGAGCATGGAAACCATGAACAACATGTTTTGGTCATCTGCAGAGTGAGTTAAATCACCAGCAGGATGTTTTCCAATTATTTTACAGAAAGTGTACAGATTTTAAGTTAAGATGTTTAAATGCCATAAATCAATCATACTAGCACCATTTGTGCCACTGTAGTAAAGATTACATCAGTGTTTCCATCATAAAACCCCTATTTTTCAGGGGTTTCTAATTCAGCCATAAAAATTGGCTCCAGCCTAAAGCCTGGCAACCAAAGTCACCACTTGGGAGCAATTCTTTTAACTTTTTTTTTTTTTTTTTTTTTTTTTTTTCAATAGATTGGCCTTTCAAGCTCCAAAATAGTTCAGAAAAAGAAAATTAGTGGTTTCAGATTTTGGTGAACTTCTATCCCTCAAAAATATTGTTTTAAAAACTGATAATTTCGTATGTCATAAATCTGTAATGTGGACTGTTGCTTTTGGGTAATTTGGATAGAAGCAGTGGATAAAAATCACTGACTTATTTTGTTTAAAAATACACGTAATTTCCCATGAAAACTTTTAATCCAATAAAATTTTCATAAACTATTTTCTCATGGCAAGATGTGGTAGACATTGAATGAGGAAACCTTTATGACTTCTCTTCCAACTCACAACATTCTATGATTCTATGACTCATTTATGCAGCATCTATTCCATTCATTTTAATTTCTGTGGTAAGAGGTACATAATACTGCATTTTGACACCTTGCGTCAAATCTGCCTACCTTCAAGACAATAATTCTGCCCTTTGTTAGCAGGGCAGATCCGCCTGTGACCTTGCCATGGTCCCTGACAGTTTTGTGTAAGCAAAGAAGAAGAAACAGAAGAAATACTTAGAAAGCAGCAAAGAAATAGAATTCCTTTAAAATGTATTTTGTTTTAAAACGTGTGTTAAATACTGATTCTAACTCACTTCTAACAGTCTCAATTTTTCTCCTGCACATTAATTATAAGAATTATCTACTAGACTTTAAATCTAGCTTAGTTCTAACATGTTAAAAAGTCTTTTGGATGCTAATTGATTTCAGTAAGATACCTCAAATCAACATGAACATGATTCGATCTTCAGGCTCTCAGCAGCTTTCATAAACACAGGCTCAGCAAAAGGGAATTACAAGCCCAGTCCCACCCACTGCCTATCAAAGTCAAAAAAACTTGTCAACAGCCCTGATCAGCTTTGGATTGAAGCCTCCATGCAGTTTGAATTCCTAGTATAATTTTTTTTTAATTCATATTGAGGCAGCAAATTGATTTGGAAAGCCATTTCCATAAGTTCTGAGAAGCTTAACAGCCCATATGCTTTTTTTGAAAAATTATTTAAAATATATAATAATTGCTAAATTATAGCATTAGTTGCTTGAGGGGAGGTTGTCTAGTTTATATTTAGCCCTTATGTCATCCATGTCAATTTTTAATACGACACTTCTTGGCTTTTGTCAGTTTGCTGCAGAGCTGTATTTTCTTTTCTTCAAACAGCTATTTGCAATGTAAAAACAGATATTTGCCCTCTTCCCCACACCATTTTGTGATATCAAACTGGTGCATGCTAATACAATCCATACCATTGTCCTGGGTTTGGTTAGGATAGAGTCAATTGTTCACAGGGAACTGGGAGGGGAGCAGCTGCCACCGTAAAAGTTATCACCTTCATATTTAATGAGCTTTCAAGGAAACTATGTTTTGATTGCAAAAGAAAGAAAAAAAAAAAAAAGAAAAATACTGTTGAATATAGAGTATATTCAGAGAAAGCACAGGAAACAGATTTCCCACCCCCTCCCATCAAACTATGTGTGCAGACACTCAAAAATGTAAGAAGTAAGACAACAGAGAAAAAGTCCAAAGAAAACAGAAAAGACTGATTCAGCTAGTCACAGAGGGAGATGCTACACTTACTAGCTTTGGTGTTCCATTAGCAAAAATTTTTATTATGATATTATATTTGTTTTGATATCAACTGATATTCTTTTGCATAAAAAAACCATTACAGTGCAATACCGACAACATGCACTCACATCTAAATACTTCACCTGAAAATTCGGTCTAGGAAGGCAAAGTGCTTGGTGAGAAGCAAAGAACAGACAATAGCACAGCTGGAAACTTACTTTGAAGTAATTGCATTAATCAAAGAGAAATTGCACAATAGGTAGCACTGGTCTGTAGCCACATCGTAGGCTTTGCAGCTTTGAAGTCCAATGAATTTGACCCTGAGCTCATTTTAAGAATCTCCAAGGTATTTTCTAAGCAGGGTTGGCTGTGCAATAGGTGGCAGCCTCCTCTCTGAATCACACGTATGCCTGGGACACAAATCACTACCTTTTGGTTGAGATTTAAAACTTGTGCTCATTAATAATTTTTTTTAATTTTTTAATAGTGCTAATCTTAGGTTCCCAGCCAAATTCCAAATCACAGTAATATGACCTGTGATACCTACTAAAATTTTCTCCAGAATTTCCACTCTATGTGAATATCTGAGCTACTACCCTAAGCAGTAATAATCTACTCACCACTTCAGATATAAATGTGATCTGTGCTGCTCTGGAAACAAAGTCACAATTCTTTATTTTCTGACCAACTTTTGCAATGGTATTGCATGTAGACAAATTCCTGTAGTATTCCACCATTAACTGGCTACTCTTCTCTGCTCCCTGAAGCAATCTTTCTATATCAATCTTTAAGTGAAGCTGGTAATGCTGTGAACACTTTTACTGGCTATTGCATTAGTGTACTAGGGTGGAAAGCTAAATGGACTACTAACTAAAACCTGACAACTTCATATTTAAATATTTTATTGAAAATCCACATTAATTTTGAATAACCAATTCTTTTTATTATTTTTTTTTTTTTTTTTTACATTAACTCACTCTGAATAATCTCCAGTAGGGGTGACTAAGCTTTCTTACCCTATCCAACACCTACCAAATGTAAGATTTTCCACAGCTATGCATAGGGTGGAGAACTAGTAACAAACATTTATGCATAAGAAAAAAGGGAAATGGTTGTGGAAAAGGAGAAACCAAAGTTACCTACACACTGCACAAAGAGCATGGAATCTAGCAGGCAATTGCATGATGGCCCTAGAATCAGGCATAAAGAAGAACAAACTGTGACATGGAGAGGATGGAAACAGAAGAGCACATCACGTGTAGCAGAAGGAAAGCATGTGGAACTATGCATAGGAAGTTCTATATGCAATTATCTCCACTGGAGAGAGAACAGAGCACACACTGTAGGCAAGGTGTCCTAAAAATGCAAGGTCCTGTAAGACTTTTTTAGATAAAAAACCTCAAGCTTCATGAATTAAAAAATTCAACATATCTCTCAGGCTTAAAGATGGTTTTGTTTACAAAACAGGAAGCATGACTCTTTCTCCAGGACTAGCATTCACAACAGAAATCATAAGAATCCTAAAGCATCTAGCTACTGCTGAAATTAGCTCCAGCATGTTTTAAGAATAGAACCTGTTCACCACAAATCACTTGAAAAATAAATACGTGCTGGTTTATGGTAGGAGATAATGTTTTCTCAAGAGGACAAGCAGAGTCCAATTTCAACCAGGGGTGATGATAGAAAAGATCTCATCTTATACTAGCATTAACCAGCTGCAGTATCCCCTAACCAGAAGCATGCATGTATACCTAATTACTTTTTTCTGACCTACACAAAACTCATTCTCTTCTTTTAGCCAAAGGCCACTTAGTAAAACAACCATGATGTTCATGTATTTGGGAACTAAATATATGCAACTTAATTAGATCTCACAATATCAGAATTTAATAAGCTCATAATAATGACATATGCTTCACACACTGTGTGCACACCCAAACACACAGATAAACAAACTCTGATGGTCAAAAATTTACTAAGCAGAAAGTTGGTTTGGCATATGCTGAACAATGTAAAAGCAGTTTTTAATGATGCAGATGTATTAAACTATCACAGACTTAAAATTTGCATAGTATTTAAATAAAATTATTTTTGAGAAAAAATATAATTATATTTCAGTTATAGCCTTTTACATAATACATGGGGGCAAGGTAGAAGGAAAAAAAAAATCAGTTTTTAGACATTCTTAGAACAAATTATTTGTCTCCACACTTTGTGAACTGGAAGTCCAACCTCAAAGTGACGTGTGTCATAAAGAGAGTTGGCAAACATGGAAATTGAGAAAAGTAGCCTCAATGAGGGGCAAAGCAATGATATGAAGACGACAGGGTCATGGGTGGAAAATCTGTCAATGTTTTGAAAACTCACTGATTTCTTAACTCACTGGGAGGGGGACGGGGGAAGGGAAAACTAAAAAAACAAAGTATAAAACTAAGAAAATGCACATAAGAGGCAAAACACACCAGTTGAAGCCCTTCACTTGTAAAGAACTTCTGAAGCATACCTTTTTCTTGAAGGGGAGAAAGCACCAAATTAATATAAGTATTCCTGTCTCAAAAGGCTGAGTAGGCTGTTGTCAGAAAAATCAGTGCTTTAATTTTTAAAACTGACAGTGTCAGCAGTTCAAAAGATTTCACACTGCTTACCTCATTGCAATGTTGTAAGACTCTGGATGAATACAAGTTTGGTCCAAAGGATTGGGCTGTCGTGAGGCACATGGTGTTGGTTTGCTCTTCTTTTTACCTTGTGCACTTGATTTTGTCAAAAGTGCATGACTTCCAAGTTCAGTTTTCTTGCTACTGTCAGAAATCAAAAATGGACATGACATTCTTAATGAACAAGATCCTAGCCCAGTGCCCACACAGGAAAAAGGCAATTTTTTTTTTTTTAAATGATTATATAAAAGTACAAAACCTCTAAAAGCTCATTGTAGGTTAATCGTAACAATACAGTTACAATGTAAAAAGATAACATATCAATGTATGCATAAATTAATTTAAAATATTGGGAAGGGATTCCATACTTTATCAAAATTTCTTCATGATGACAAGATTATAAAGGAAACTATACAACCTATTGTATCATTTGCAATCTGGATAGCATCTTCTGTTTGTAAAATGGGGACAACTGCATTACCTACTTGATAAAGATCTTGTGACGATAGTTTCATACTTAACTGTTGGTAACTAGTTGGCATGATTTTAAATTTGAAAAATTTATAAACACAATTTCCTGTTTATACCATCTTTAGGTAAGCAAATTGCATCTCAAGTATATGTTTAGAACAAGGAAAGTATGTGAATGCTTAAACATCACAACTCCTTCAACCACATTTATTGACTTTCTATACTGAAATTTCTGAAAAATTATGCTCAAACATGGGTCAGGTCAAAATATGAAAAATTTCATATCAAAATAACTCAGACCGAAATTTGCTTAGAACTGAAAAAAGCTAAAGGTCAAATCTATTTCAGAATTTATGAACCATTTTTACGAAAGTATCTTAATACAGGTTTTCTTAAAGCTTAGTGAATGAATTACTGACTCCTAGTCAGTTAGCATTTGGATTGGGCTTTTTTTTTTTTTTCTTTAATTGGCTGGATAATGCAAAGGTTTCAAAGTCTCAGAAAGATCCATGGACAGATTGCCTACATTGCTAGGAGGACTTTCCAGAACACAGGAGAGAAAGAGGTCTATCTTTGTGTGTGTAGCATATTTACAACTGGCATGCTACTTCCCTTAAATTGTCCCTTAAATAAAAAAATGCTCAGGATACAGTAAAGGCATCAAATGACTCCTGCTGGCAAAGGCTCCTTTCTTACCTTGTTTTTTGTTTGCTTTTGTTTCCTAAATCACAAGTGGTTTTTGCTTTTGCAGGACAAAAAGGAACACACTGAAGGACCTAGAACTAGCACTTGCTCCTCGAGCTCTACCTATACACGGACTGTCACCAAATATGCAGACATAACTTTCTCCTTCCATTTAAATTTTTAAAATAACCGCTATTTGTTAACTAATTCAGAGTACTCTATAGCCATCAACATGACTAGAGAGGACAAAAATGAAACCTTCTCAAAGTTCATTTCAAAAATGTTTGGTTTTGCCACCTGGGCCCAGAAGAAATGTTGTGGAGGCAATGGTGTTAGAGCTTTATTTTGGCCTCAAACTCCAAAGTTATGGCAGATTTCTCAGGTTATACAGTGTTCTCAAGTTTTATGGAATCTGACTAACATCAGAAGCATGCTCCAGCAAGGGAAAAAAAATATACAGTGTTCTTAAACATTTTAGCAGTGAACTTTCGGAAAAGAATACATGGCGTCAGCCTTTTCTTCCTCTGTTGTATCGTAGCATTCACTAGAACAGATCTGCATAACATAAGACCTATCGATCATCTACAGTCTTGAAAGCAATTTCTTTGGTCTTCTGGTGCTTACAGAGTGCACCATTTGGCCTGCAGCATGTACCTCCCTGCCAGATGGGCAACCAATCTGTATACCTTCCACCCAGGTAGTAAGCCAGTCCTAATGTGCCTACCTCCTGCCTGGAAGTTACGCGTGTGCAGTTTGGCCAGCAGCAACTGGGAATACAGTGTTGCTTCTGAGCGTTGGGTTGGCTAAAAAACAGCATGTGCTTCCCAGAAAAATATTTTTTGAGAAGAGTCAGCAGCAAAAGGGTGAGGATGGTGCTACCACTCTGACTTTCTTAGTTCTTTATCTTGGAAGGAAAAATAGGAAACACAGGAGAAGAGACATTGCCCTAGAAAGGGCACATTCAGCTGTGGAGAAGAAGGATTTCAGGTGAAGAGGAGAAGCACGATGAACGGCTGCAAGAGGGAATGGCTTGGTACAGATACAGGGAATGAAATGGCAGAGGAAAGGATGACCCAGTGTTGATAAACTGGAGTTGAGAAAGGGCCTCTTACACATTTGAGATACAAGGCAGTCACATCATGCTTGCTAGGCACAGGAATATAACAGAGACAGAGCTTGGTCCAGACAGCTTATTCAAATTTCCCTCTCCAGGTAATGGAATTGAAACTCTCCAAAAATCTACTCTAGGTTACTGCCGTTATGTTCTGCAGAGTAACCTTTACCACATTAAAATGAATTTACAAATCTCTAAATTATCCCTGAAACACAAGACTGTAAGTTCTTAATATCTCAGATCACGACACTGCTGCAAGCCAAATTTCTTCTGTCGACTCAGTGGCACAATTTGTAATTAAACTTACATACTTATAGAAACCCTGACTTAAGAGTACTAGTTTAATAAACCATGATTATTCAGCAGATCTATGTTCAACTACTAACTTAAAGAAGTTTATTTGTTAAAATACTGTCTTTAAGAAGGAAAAGGCCTAGGATTCCTCAAATCTCAAGCCTGAACACAAAAAAGAAAGGAAAGAAGTCTTCTCCTAGTATTTTTGATAATCTAGTCAAGATAGCCAACATCTCTATTACCTGCAGAAGGTCTTTATATATTCTTGATTGAATCTGATGAAGCCAGCGCATTGTTGGAAGGATTTGGGACCCAGACCTTTAACTTCCTTGAGCTGTTCTCGGTTTATAAACGGTCCATTCTTCTCTCGCCACTCAATTATATTTTTAGCCCTGTTAGCATTCAGCCCTGCAATGTGTCTAAGAGAAAAGTTTACAGAATACATTTATTACCATTGAACAGTCATTAATACAAGTCATATCCATTACCAGGATACATATTACTGTAGAAAATCTGGATATAAAACTTAAGGACAGCCAAGAAATTTGCAAGTATACTCCCAGACCAAAGGCATCATCTGAAAAAGGATCTCTTCTCTTAGTTCTGTGGAAGGAATCCACTCAAGTCAACAAAACTTGGTATAGCCAGACAGTTCTGCACATACCTAACTAGTAAGGCAGGCACGTGTAATTTATGATCTGTTGGCTATTTCTGTAATACCAATTCAATTTGTCACGTCTTATGGCCTGCCCCCAGCTGCCCTCTTCAGGAAACAACATGGGAGGAGTGTTCAGGACAGATAAATTGTTCCTGTGAGAACAGCCCCTTCTCAGCTATTCTCTTCCAATGGTACCACAACACATTGCCCCAACATGAAGGGCTGATGTCTGCTATCCAGAAGGAGAGTGGCTGGGAGCGGCTTACCTTCCTCATACAATTTTACAGATCCACACAGCTTGTTCCTTTTCTCTCAGCTGCTCTTGAGATAAAAGAGCAGCTGGGAACAGGCTGCATGAGCTGTTCTGAGGCCAGCTCAGATCTGGCAAAGAACTCACCTGTGAAGCGCAACTGCAGTTTGCCAAGTTCCTTCAGGAAGCAGTGGGTTTGCCACATTTTCTGTATATGCATGTGAGTACAACTTTCTGTGTATGGAGTACGTTAATCAGAGAAAGAGGGAAAAGAGCTGTGGTAGGCAGTTACTCCTGGCACTAAAGAAGGAAATGTCACCATCTGGCTCTATATACCGCATGCCATTGCTTTAAGTCAGTGGTAGCAGAGACCTGTTTGTTTTTTTTAGGGCAGGGCTTAAATCAAAAAAACCCCCCCCAGCACCCCTGCCAATAGTAAAAAAATCAGAGGCGGGAGGGTGGGTGGGAAATATTTCCATTATTCTCATCCTCAAGCAAAAGTTAAAAAATAATCCAAACTTGGTGAAACCTCAGAATTAAATTGGGGAGACACACCTTTAACCACAGACAAAATATTAATCATTAGGAATGGAATTTTCTCAAAAAAATTCTTAGAAACATTATGAAATCCAGCTTATTTACACTGACAAAGGAACATGAAACCAAGATCACAGAATTTTCTAGAGATTATCTCAAGTCTTTCAAGTACGATACTCAGCAGTAATGCAAGTACTGTAGCATTGTCACCCCTTCCATGTGTTATTATGTGTCAACAAGTATATTTGATGCAGAGAGCACAAGTGGAAAGTCCTGCCCATGGTGGGGCTTCTTAGCAAGGCTGACAACTTCATGAACTGTACATCTGAGGGAAACTTAAACTGCATCTACACAGAGGAGCAGAACTGAGCTGCTGAGAATCAAGTTAGATCCAGAACTTGGTGCTGCAGCTTACTTGCGAGCATCATAAGCCAGGTTAATTAGACCAAAGTATTTAGTTAGCATGGTTACCACCTCTAACCATGACTGGACAGTGTCACTCCACCTTCAGTTTTGTGAAGATACAGCAGCACCTCAGCCTGGTGCCCTCTGCTGAGCTGCAAGATAGAGCTGTGCCCTGCAGAAGGCTGACAGTGCTCACTCACTGCACTTGCTCAGGTAAGGTTTTATTCATGAATGAAAGCTGGTCAGCTTCATTTGCCAATAGGTACTGCTTGCTTTCTTACTAATAACTGATCTAAATCTGAAAGAAGGTAAGACAGAAGGTAAATCAGGAGTCAGGCTAAGAATTAGATACACACACAGAAAAAGATTATGTGGAAAACAAAAAGAACAGAGAGAGGGTCTCTTCAAAGTACAGAAATAAATTTTCAAGAATGAAAAAAAGGGGTTAAAAAATAGAGAGAGTTAGAAAGAACATATTTTTCCTCACTTTGATACCCAATATAATTGGTACTACCTAGATTATGAACATTCTTTATCTTTCCCTCCTACTACAGAGGGTGACAGCAACACTTTGCTCTTCTGAGAAGCTGCCCAGCTAAATGATTCTCAATTCTACACACTCAAAAGACAGAAGGAGCTTTTAATTTCTAACCAAGAGAAATAAAATCCAGGACATTTTCCAAGTAAACACAGCATAACTACTAAAAAAAAAGTCAATAAAAAGGGATAAATTTTTCAGCAGTTCCCCTAAATCTTTCCTTTTCTCCTTTCCTCATCCAACTTTTACAATCTGTTCCACTTAGCAGTACCTATAAAAATACCTTCTAAGAGACAGAAAGTACATTTCAAAAATCCCTTTCTCAGTGTAAAAAACCGAATTAATTATATAAAGCTTTTCCTAAAATTGCAGTTTTGGTTCAAAGTTTTTAAACATCTGTTTTTCTCCAAGTAAGTTTTACACTGCAGAATCACACACACACTTAAAATCTCACTCTTAATGATCCAGTGAAATACTGTCTTAATGTGTCATTTTCATGTAATTGGAAGTTTAACACAAGAGCCATTTGCTCCAGCTGAGCTTGAGTCAGATGGCAGACTAAACAGAGACTCTGTGATCCAGAGCCATGTAATTACTGGAATAGGAAAATGTTTGACTCACCTTAATAGTATTTCTGAGCAGATGTTAATATCAACTCCTACAAAGCTGACACACTCTTCAACCACACTGTCCAGAGTTGCTTTGAGCAAAGTCTGTGATACATCATGCTGAGAAACAAAAATGGAGATATCAGGTTACTGAAACATCGAAGCATACATAAGAACTGCAAACAATACTAACGTTAATAAAATAGCTTCTGGAACTTATCCATATCTTATGTCATGTGAGGGCACCAGTTAAAAACATAAATTGTAGAATATTTTTAAAATGTACATCTTGAAGGTACATATTTTTAAAAGTACATCTTTGCAACATCTTTGTCATGATACAAATCCCTAGAATAAGACACCCTTCACATTACTGTATTTTTTGTTTAATAAACATTTCCCTGCATCATGTAAAAACAAAACTATCTTGAACACATATTGATTACTTAAAATGAGTAATACTTCTGTTCATCCACTATGTCTTGTCTTCAATTTGACATATATTTACCTATAACATAATTTTTTTTAAAAACAATACAATATTTTAAAAATAAGGTATTTAGAGAAAGGACCACAAATGCTGTACTTTTGCATCTGCACACACAAATGTTTGCAAAAGTGTCCTATTTTTGAGCATAACACTACAGTACAGTTATTATTTACTAAAAGAACAAGCCAGGTATTGTATGAGGGTGGGCAACACATAAGGTACATATCATCCCCGCAGCAACAAAATGTTCCAGATTTTGAACAGACATTTCTGGGAAGATTGGCAGTTTCTTGACTGAAACACCAATAACGGACATTCTTCCAGTTTTTCTATTATTGTTCATAGTGTTCCTCCCCTCCCCCCCCAAGAAAATCAGTCACACTTGTCAAAGATAAAAGTTCTGAAGATTTCTTTTCCACTACAATATAGGCACACTTCAATCTATAACTTCTAGTTCCCCACACAAGCCCATCAGTGCTTAGAAGTCTGACCTGGAGGGAGAAGCCTCTCTAAATGCAGGAGCTAATTCAATCACTGTGTTGGCTTAGCTTCAGGGCTCTTATACATCACTCATGTAAATCTGGGTTGATCCGTTGTGGTTTCGTGATGCATTCATTTAGGACATCAAGTTGGATTTGAGCCATGACACTAAACACTTTATCCACTACTTTGTTTTATCTTCTAAGCCATTCAGATCTTTTAAAGATTTCACAGTTAAATTTAACAGGCCACAGTATCAACCTCCATTTACTAATATTGGTAGTTCTTTAAATAGTGGTTAATAACTGCAACCATCCTAAAACTTATTTATTTCATACTCATCTCATTCCTTAAGATGACGATCATTCTTCAGGAGGAGTAACATGCAGTTATGTGATTTAAAACTGAGACATTGTCTCTACAATGCCTTATAGGAGAGGGTAAAAGAGCAAAGAAGGTAAGCAAATCCATAGATTTGGCCTAATCTTTCTAAGCAGTTCTTTGGATGAGACTTGATTCAGCAAGAGCTTTATTACCAGTTCTGCTGAAAGTGAACTTAGATAGCAATTCAGCCAATTATCCTCCCCCCAACCTGGGAAAGGATATATCACAATTACAAATGTCCCAAAACAGCCACTAGCAGAAGACAGACCAGTGCTCACAGATCTTTAGTTTCAAGCGAAAAGTTGGCATGTATGTGAAGATTTAAGTTTGTGGATGCAATAGTTTGTGTAAAATTCAGGTGATAGAATATACACAATTTGGAAAAAATGTAATATTCAACTGCTTATTTCTTTTGCCAGGAAGACAAGTTCTTGGGTCTCTCAAAGATGATTTGCACCTTTTAACTTTATTGCTGCTTGGCAGTCACTATTAAAAAAATAAAATAAGATATGAACAAGTTGTTCTTTATTACTCCAACACATAATAGCCGTACCACTTGGAATGGACATCACAGCATGTATGTGAAGGCATAGGTAAAGTGAATGGCCAGATCTGACACATAAGCATAAGACAACATGGCTAAAACAATCCCTAAGCTACCAATACCTCACAGAAAAAAGATACATTCAGCTAGTGAATGATGTTAAGTTGCAAATGCTAGGAAAATGTTCCAGACAGCAAATCTGCCTCCAAGATGCAGTTACTGACCATTACAGTTTCCTTTTGCTATGATGAAGACATTTCTACATCCCTCTTTACATTGATACAAAGCACAGAGAAGTGTTCTGGATTTAGTTTCTAAAAGCAGTTGAAAACTTTATTATGCCAATATCATTGTTGAGAGCTCCTACTGCTAACAGGTTACATTTCAGAAAGGTTTAAAGTGCAGCGCATTTTTCAGTCTTCCAAAAACTTCACTGATCTTCTCAAATACCAGTGGTTAGATAATATTATACACTTCTATGTACTATTTATAAGCACTTGGGTGATATCAGAGTATTCAGCGTCTACTAGAAGCATGCATACTCCATGCTACTCCCTCAGTACAACAGGTCTGTAAAGACAAGAATTCTTCTCAACTGTGGCATTAAGCATATCAGAATAAAACCTGCACAAATAAAGCCAAAGTCCAGTATGCAAGGATACTTTCAAAGTGTGCTTATGCAGAATTTTATGCTGCACAGCTTCCAACAACCCCTCCATAAATCAACATGGCAGATCATTGCATTAGCTGATACCCTGCAAATCCTTCTAAATAAGACATTTTCATATTAACACTAACTCTAAATGCACCCCTATGCATGACAGTGTCCCCACTAAAATTGTTAAGTATTATCTTTTTAATCAGAGTAACTCTTATTCATTAACTGTCTTTATCTGTGGAACAAATACCACAACTGCTCCCTCAAATTCCCTTGCAAAACCAGGAGAACTAGCTCTCTCAGCCAGCTGAACCCTTCGTACCAGGAGATTCCTTCCTCAGAGCCAAGGACAAACGGTGCCCCGACAGCTACGCTGAACAAGTAGGAGCAAGTCCTTTGCTACATGTTTCAAACATCATCTTGAATTTACCACCTGAATAAATCACTAAAGTTTTATTAAAAGGATACTCAGAAATTACTACTATTAAAATATTCACTTCTGGAATAGTAGGTCTGGAGCAGAAGACTTCATTTTATATGATGATCTCCAAGAAATAGAAAGGATTGACACCCTCAGTTTATGGAAACTAAGGCCAGCAGAAAGAAGGAACTTGCCACAAACTGCAGTATGTCCAGTGCACATCTGTGAACTTTCTTTTGTCATCACTTTATAGAAAACAGAGCCACCCTGCTTCATAGATAGCATTAGGAAATGCTTAGGTAACTGCTTGGTTTGAGTTTTTTGTGGGGAGGATTATAGAAACTAATCTGCCCTTAGAAATACCAGGCATTGTAACCATAATTTATTATTTGTTTTCTAAGGAATTATCAAGTGAGCCAGGGAACAAGGTACATAAAATTAAATTACTTGATTAACTGAAACTGCTACAGTAAGGAATTGTAGTTGACCAATAAATTAAATCCAAACATTACATTTTTCTAATATTTTTCTAAAGAGTATCCCAAATGTAACTTAGATTCATGAACCTGGACGAAAATCAAGGGCTGCTGTTTTGATTTCTGGTCATGATTACCGTTTAAACTAGTCTGTGGCAAATTTGTTAAAATTACTAGAAAAGGAATATTATATCGCATATTTTAAAACCACCATTCTGAAAATCAGTTATAAAAAAAAATCAATATAACTTCATTTCATGTACTTTCATTAAACACAACACAATATTTAACACTAAAGAATGGTGTTTAAGAATAACTGTCTATTGTGCACATGATAGTTTTGTCCTATTATTATATAACCCAATATTTCAACTATCTTTTCTTTTTACACAGTACAAAGCAGAGAGCAAAGATTGTTGTTTCACTCAGTTTCAAGAGCTACAAACACTCACTAGAAATAATTAAATTACTAAAAAATTTTATGTTCCTGGAGAGGGTGCTACTACAGCTGTAAATGAAAGCCATTTTCCAGTTTCAAAAACCTGTTGATGTACACAAAAGGAAGGTAGTATTTTAAACAGCCTCTCAGAGATCAGTTCTTTCTAGTAGTACACCACTACCGACTGTAAAAATACACTTGTCATTTGGACAAATTTAGGATGTCATAAGGATGACAAATTTATCAAGTCAAAGAACCACAGTTCACATGAAGCCCTGAGGCTGTACTTAGTCAATCTGCATGACCACAGGTGGTGGACCAGTAAACTAACTTTGCCTGACCAAGCACACTAAACGTTAGATTACCAGTGCTAGACTAGAACGACCCTAACTGGTAGATTTTACACAAAAGTAAATTACAACTCTAAGCTTTTTACCTTTGGCAACCTAAAAAAACCCCACAAATACTAAAACAACACACATAATTATCATGCATTTGGTAACCTTTTCTTGGTCCCTTATAAATATCATAATTTCAGAAAATACGGTACGATTGTATGTCTCTGAAAATCAAATTCAAACAGCTTAAAAGTCTAGTGCAACACACAGCAATTCTTAAATACCTATTATTTTACATTTACAAACATTAGCAGACAACTACATGACCAGCCCATGCATCGTTATTACTTTACAATGCCCAAGAGCCAAGCAAGTCACCTTCCAACACAGTTGAACAAGAATTATTCGTACCCTGCAGAGCCTACAAACATAGTGCAGACATGACCTAATGATGCTGGTCACAAAGCAATAAGGAGGGGAAGACTCAAGTCTGGGCAGCAGCCTGCAGGTTCTTGACCCAGGCTTGGCATTAACAGTATTAGAACAAGATCAACATTCACCCTAAATAAGACTGAGCTGCACGTCAGACAATCTATTTTGGTTTTTGATCAGGTTATACCTCACTTGTCCTTTGAATCCAAAAGTCAACCTTCAAGGAAGTAAATACAGTTTATTTTTTTCTGGCTTTAAGTCCTGAAATACTTCTAACACCTCATAAAACATTTTTTTGATGTTACCTACCATTAACTTCTGCATTCATGAGTTCTAATATTGGCTTGTGAGACCAGCCAAGAAGTCTCTCGAAAAAAACCCTTTTTTATTTAAGAAGTCATATAACTGTGCAAACTGAATGACATTTACTGAATGAGAAATTAGGTGGGACAACAGATCCTAAGCAAAGCTCAAAACTATATTATTTTACAGAGGTTCAATCCACGAAAGCGTGTTTTAAAATTTAAAAAAGGGAGAAACATTCTCCACTAGTGCTGTAGCCTACATACAATCACCTGCATTTCAAATGCTTGTGAAAATACAAAAGCAAAATGCATTCAGGACAAGCCCTTAAGTACAGCAGGACTAATGTAACACACATAGTCTAATGAGAAGTACCTTTTCATGTGCAGAATTAGAAAAAATTAAAAATGCATCTTACATGTCAGGTGGAAACGTTGGAAAGTTCAGGCGGGGGTTTTAAACTCCAGCGTCCTCTGGAAAATCCCTTTCAGTTAGATTCTAAGAAAACAAGCTTATCCCTCTGATGTTTGATAAAAGGACCCAAATTCAAGAATTTCTTTTGAAGATGGTTTGTGGTTTCTCCAAATGTTATATTGTTATGGGATATATTGTTATCCTATGTACTTAACTCTGACTCACTTGTTTTCAAAAATCCCAATTCTGTTTATTTTAACTGCATATTACTATTACTGAAATACCCTAAGAGAGAAATAAATGGATTTATATTTTCAAAGAAAATGATAAAACAAAACCAAAGTCTGTCAGCTCTGACATTATAAAAAGAAAACAAAAATGCACACTTCATCATGTAAATACTTCAAGTTACTTGCAAGCTGCTGGAATTCATCTTGTATTTACTTGTGCTTGTGTTCTAACAGAAGCAGTACTACTGCTAAACTTGTTACATAAATTCAATCCAATTGCTAATAAGTCTGATTTCTAAAGCTAACTTCTTTGACATGAGCAAGCTAGCAGCAAATATACTCAAAAACATCTTCCACTCTCCCCCAGCAGGTACCAGTTTTCTTCAACGCACATTGTTATGCAACTAAGAGGCAGCGATCTGAAGTGCAATTATAATCAAATGCATAATTCCTGGAGATTTCAGTGGGGCATTTTCTTTTGCCAATAATTAGCAAAGGTAATAATCCAAACTGACATAGGAGGAAAGCCTTACACTTCAATTTCACTCCAAATACTGTATTTTGGGGCTATTAAAGCTCTTCTAATAGAGGGGATACTCTGCAATACTATAGAAAGAGAAAGCAAGGACCATCAGGAGAGGAGTCTCATAGACGACACGGCTGAAAGGCAACAAATTCAGTTGGGGATTTTCCTGAAAAGTGCTGAAAGATAAGAGGGGGGAGGAGAAAAAAAAAGAAAAAAGAAAAAATTGCACTGATAGAGGGAAAAGAAATAGTATGTTTTTAGAGGGACAAAACAGAAGTCATGAAGTCTAGGTGAGTCTGGTCATCTGTTGGATTCTGTTTAGTCTGAAGTCGGTGACCATCCATCCATCGCCCTGCAGCAGATGGGTGAGGAACAGCAGCTCCTGGGTATAAAGTTCCCACTGGCCTCGCTCAGAGCAAAGGGAGCCCCAGGAGATGTGAGAAGTTTGGTAAAAGTCTATATAAATACACACGCTTCTTACAGCTCCACTGAAGACATGCTGGGGTTCCTCTCACTCATCTCTAATGAGGAATGTGGTACTTGCAATATTATTAAAAACTACAACGAAAAATGCAAATTAATGGAAGAGTATTGTCTAGAAAGGAAAGATCTGTACAGTTGATACATATTTTATCATATCCTAGATGTCTAATATAAGCAACTTTTCATGCTCACTGGCTTTCTCAAAATGAGTATACAAACATATTTAGCAACTGCTACACCAGGTGATTCATATCAGCAATGCACTGGGAATATATTTAATAAAATGACATAGCTATTCCCTCATTAGAAAAAAATGTACATGTCAATGACATTCAGCAGTTTTTTAATTCCACACCAACAGAATTAGTCATGATACAATTAAGATTTATTTTTTATTTTATTTTTATTTAATGTGACATTGCCTCCTGACACGCTTGTTAGAAAAGGTAGGTACTTTGACTTTCCCCAATTCCCCATCCCTCTTTTTTTTTGTGTGGATCAGTTCAAATTGAATATGCTTAAAGAACGCTTTCAAATCCTGCTGTTCAGCTCTCTTTCTCTATTCTAATTGGCTCCTCCTTTGCTTTCATCAGTCACTCCCCACCTCTGCACCCCCAATCTCTTCCTGCATAGCTAAAGGCAAAAATAAGTTAGGAATGAAACGGAATGTAAGACACTGTCCTGCAGAACACAGCCAAACTCAAATAAAGCAAGCTTATTTTCTCTGCTTATTAAAAAGCATGCATTTCAGTTTGATTGACATATGGCAACTCAAAAAAAGTCACCTAGGGTAGTGTTTATTGAATGACCCAAGGAAGACTGAAGGCTGACAGAAAACCAGGAAATGAGAAAAAACCAGAAGTCTGTTCAGTACCAGCATTTAAGGATTCAACAGGCAGAGTACATAAGCATCCATTGTGTCATTCACATCTTTGATAACTGAAACCAATTTCAGCACCACTCATTACATCTAACAGCAGTTATATTTAAAGTAAAAGCAGAAATAATTAATTGTTAAAAAAATAATCTCTATGATGTAGTTTGTGCCTTTTAAAAAATCTGCTCTGCGCTAAGCTTAAAATTTGCATGAAAACACATATTTAGTACTTTTCTTATAACATATATAGCACAAGTGAAATGTTTGCACATTAGAGGCTGAAAAGTTGACGACTGAATAATAAATTAGCTGCACTAACTTGTCAGCACTAAAAAATTAAGTTCTCAATGACGATTTTTACAAGTGAAAGAGAACACCACCATTTCTCTCATTCTCAAAACCAACTGACATTTCGGAGCCAGCATCACTATTGACAGAATATGAAAGTTATTACTACAGTGATTAGCATAATATAAAAAGTGAGAAATCAAAATGACCTAGTAGAATGGCATAAACAAGAACAGTGCAGTACTACCCTGTACACAGAAATAGCAATTGAATACTCTTGCAACACGCATATTTTTAAAAATAAATAAGATCTCAGCAGGTAGGAGAGAAAAACACAAATCAAAGAACATTTATTTTTCCAGTATCCCTGACAGATGCTGTGATTTGTGGCCTCATAACATAACCCTTACTTTTATTCAACGTCTGAAAATTCCTTCTAAAGGCTTCTTTAAAACATTACAAAAACATAGTGTGTTTAAATTATTTGTAAACTTATAAAATATTATAAAAAGTTGTAGTGCAAGAAATTAATAAAAATTTCTTGGAACAAAGTTTTCTTAGGCATTCTCTAGTGGAAGATTTGTAAATAATCACTGCATTACTATTACTGACTTACAAAGTTTATAAGTTGCGTATGAAGATAGAGCTTTTAACTATTGCATATATGAATATATTCATTATAAAAGTGTAATTTGATCAGTGATTAAGCAATTAAGTAATTTTAAAGATTGACCTCTGTTTCCCTTGCAATTTTTTTTTTTTTTTTTAATAAAGGATCTAAAGCTTAACCAAAATGAGGCAAGCTTGGGAAATAATAAAAAATAAGAAATAAAGTATTTGAAAAGATTTAAGATTTAATAAATTAGAAAGTCCTAAAGAACAGCATTTAGAAATCAGATATCTTTATGAATTCTAATTATAAAAGCATTCAGTCCAAAAAGCAACTGCCTCAGGTTTGGCTTTGCTAAAGTTTGTAAGGTAGAGGGAAAAGAGTTCTCTATTTGTACAAACATTTACAATTGCAAGCTGGTATATCATTGAGCAAGGAGGGAATTAAAAGCACCTCTGATTTTGCAGCACTTATGTCTGCCTCCCACCATTTGCAGAAGTATACCCTTTGCAACATGAAGAGCAATAGAAAATCAAGGCCTGCTCCCTCTAAATCTCTGGCTGATGTCCCACTATGTTAATTAAGGACAGAAGTTCAACAGAAGTTTTATCTGTGCTTTGCAGGACTAGGAGTTAAGGAATGAGATACCAGATGGATCAATGTGTGTCTGATTTAGCAAATTATTATTCATACTCCAAGAATACAGAATTTTTAAATATGAAAAAAATCTTTATTATTGGATTTTCCTTTCTGTACAGAATTTGTATATTAAGAACACTAAAAGACAGTTCTCCTAAATAACCTAGACTAAGGCATCAAGCTTTGGAGTTTCACCTCACACAAGGCAGAATTTGATCCAATAGGAAATTAGACAACTGAGACACCTTAGATCAGCTATGGCCAAGCTTCACCTTCTGGAACACACACCGGCTGGCAAAAAAGCTCAAGTGCAAGTCTTGTAGTGAGGTCTACGGTACACGCCTGGCTATGCTGACACAAGGAGCAGAGGTAATCCAAATCGTGGCAAGATGAAGATGACAGCTATGCCTGGCAAGTCATCATCACTAACTCTGGCCCAAGCAAATTCTACCCTCCCATGTGAAAGAAGGATACATGGAGAGCTAACACCATTCCCAGCCTGCAAACTCATCTCTGAGCAAGATATAAATGAGGATGCAGGTCTCAGCCACACAAAGATTTGGTGTGTACCACCTGAAGTTCAAAGGTAATTCTTGCACAAAAAGGCAACCCTGCAGATACACACTTTGAAGTTTACTCAACTGAAGCAAAGACCCATCAAAGTTTACCAATAAGGCACTTCAATATTAAGCATATGTCCATCCTAATTAAAAAAAAAAAAACAACAATCTAGTAGGAGATTTGAACTTTTCACCAACTATAGTGATAGTTCAGTAGACTTAGAATAATGATTAGCTTTTCATATGATTGTAAAAACTAAGAAAAGTTCAAGGAATAAAAAATATGAAGCTCCATTAGAGGCAGAGTTTCTGAAAACCACTATTTTTTACTCTAAAAACACAGGCAGTCAAGAATGTGAAAAGGAAAATGCAGCCTAAAAAGTAATAGCATTGGTGATTCTGTGCTTCCTGGAATGCTCTTCTATCACAAAGCCAGAATAATTTCCTCTTAAAATTGTTAGTTTAGGTTATTTAAAATAAAACAAACAAAAAAAACCCCTAGTCAGCCCACATTCTAAGATTTTTTTATTTTTTTTTTAAAGCATTTGACAGTGTTTAAATTGCAATATTCAGATTGCGCTGTCTACAGGTACATTTCAGTGCCAGGCAGAAGACACTTGCTTTCTGATTCACACAGGCAAGGATATAATGCTTTCAGCAGATCAGGGCTAGCTGCAATTCTGAAAGGGGGTTGTAGCATCATGTAACAACAGAAAGAGATCGGAGTCTAGAGATGATCTGGAAGCTTATCAGATCTCAGCTTGCTAGTTTTCTGCCATAGCAAACCTCTCAAGTTTATATGCCACACTTGGAACACACACAGTTCAGATACAGGTTTAAAAGCTACATTCAACAAAGTAATTTTCTGTTTTAAAATAGACATAAAATAAAGAGATTTTAGCTGAACCATGAATTTAGTGTTTCAATATTCCTTTCCAAACATTTACAAATATGAATAATTCTACATGTACATAAGATTCATTTGAGGTGATCTGCTTAACAGGCTTCTGTGTTCATTTGAGTTCTGTTTCACTTCCGTTAGCCATTTGAAAACAGAAAGACAGAGAAATTTCTGAGTGTTTTACAGTACAAATATAATTAGGACTAGACATCATTAGAATATGCTACTAAACTAAAGTAACATATATATGATTTTGCCCATCATGAAAGACACAAGATCTAGTTATATGATTCTATGATTTGTGCCTCACTGTCATTACCAATGAAAAATGCTGAATTGACTCTTAATTCAGTCTTCTTTAGGACATGAAATCATTTCAGTCAAGGGTTTGTAAACATAGTTGAAGATTTTGAGGATGAAAAGTAAAATGCAAAGTCATTCAATTAATTTTTTTTTTTTTTTTAAGTTACCAGTAATTGAATACAAAGTTTTAAACAGGCTTAGATTGTTTGGGGTATTAGGCAATCTGAAAATACAAAACCAAGAATACACACAGTATTTTTCCAGTTACTCATCCTGCAACTAAAAGCAAACTAGTCACTGAACCTCAATCTCCAGCTACCAGTTTTTGATTCCCTAGATCCTGCTCCTGAGAGTCTAGAAAATCTGCACATTAGAGTAGGACATTGTCAAATACTCCTAAGTCCCATCATAAAACATCCAAAGTACTCTTAAATTCTTCTAAACTTTCAGTAGCAGAAAATACAGAGCTGATAGCACAGAGATACAAAACAGTGACTTGGTTTTGGTGTACTTACTTGGAATTACTTTGACCTGTAGGTGACAGAAGTTCTGGGAGCTATTTTCTTACAGTACCAGTTCTGGTTTTGCTAGGGTATTGTGAAATTAGAATAGCAATAACCTCCCTTGCCACAGCCACACATGCACAAACATTGCAGAACCTTTAAACTTCACACTACTGAGATATAGGTACCTGAAAACAGTCCCAGTTTTACAGATGACAAATCAAAACCACAAGAACTTAGTAATTCCTCTTAAAAGTAGTAGTAAATCAAAAAGATAAGACTACAATTCTTGATTTCTGGTCTGCAACCTGAGCATCATTGCCCAGAAGCTCACATTTTGCATCTCCAGTATTTTATGATGTTCATGCACTGATTGCTATGTTCTCTGATTGCATGGTCCAGGGTCAGCTGACAAATGTTTTCATATATTTGTTTTGAGTTGCCCCATGCATCAATGGGAAACAATTAAAACATAGCTCTAAACACCCTTCACCTTAGAAGCTAATAAACACTTTTCATTAAGCAATTGCCTTAGTTATCGCAGCTGGAGTACAAAAAAAGTGCTGTAACTGAATCCATTATATCCTGTTCCAGAGGAAGTGCTCATATGCCCAGTTCAGTGATAAAAATGAAGCTGCCCTCTTTTGTAAGTTATTTTCAAGAAGGAATCAAGATTTGGATGCAACTAGGCTATCCACTCAGACAATCAGATTTAGGTCTGGACAAAAAAAACTATTTAATACCACAGATGTAGACAAATCCTAGCAGTGGGAAAAAAGATCTCCAAAAGCTGATCCAAACTTCTCCTGCTGCTACTTAACTGCTAGCAACATCAACTAGACCACCTTACATGTACAGTCAAATAGGATGAACGGTTCCAAACAGTTTCAGTTAAGTATATTCCTAAAATACTAACTTTGTAAAACAGGCATGTGGAAAAATTAAAAGTGGCCTCTACTTTGGTGGTTTTTGTTGTTGTTTTTTTCTTTTAAGTTAGATGGGATTTATGAGGAGCAGTTTTTTATTATTGTATGTATGCTTCTAAAAGAGAACTGGGAGCCAATGATTCAAGTTATATGCATACTGATGACCTCTAGGTATAGGGTATGGAAACCTGGTGCAAAGTCTATTAAAATATAGATAGTTAGGAAAATGAGAAAAGAGCATCGCACAGACTCTACATTGTCACATCACATGAAAGAAATAATTATCTCTTCTTGAAAATGTTTCTCAAAGGAAAATAAAAAGCTCCTAGCCACATCAGCCATTTTGAAATTTATAGTCTGAAAAAACAAGCAGCTACAACTGATAATGTTCTTCATGATGACCTACGTCTTCACAGACATCTTTAAGGACTTTCAGTCTTCATTATTCCATTCTAATGCGTCAGAAAATAAATAGATACCTCATGATTCAGATTTTTCAGGAGAGTTTAATCTCTTTCTCTTCCTATCTGCACATGTTGCACCTCATTGAACTAAAAGATGCATTTTCTCAATCTGAAATTCCGTCTGCAACTCTTAGCCACTGAAAGAGTTCTGGAGAGCTGCAGAACTAGAACATTTCAATAGCTACTAACCCAGAAGAAGCACAAATTCTGCAAACAGACTGCTAGACAAAAACTACATTATTACACAACAGCCTGAAATTTTAGCAACAATATTCTTTTGTCACACACAAGAGTGTTCTAATAGAGTCCAGTACCATCTTGCTATCTCTTCGGATATTGGGAATGTATATCCACACTGGCATTTTCAGAAGACTATTGCACTTGCCCAGAATTCACTCTCATTTCCAACTGATTTAAAGGTCTCGTAAAGCATTCATATCTTCAAATAATTTATATATTAATCTATTTTCTATTTGTTTTAGTTATGTACCTTGCATTTTATGACTGGAAGTGGAAAAGGCAAAAAACCCACCCACAGAAAAAAGCCATTGTGAAAGGTATCTCTGAAATTCAGGGTGCACTCAATGAGACTGAAGCCTTAGCACACTTCTTCCCAAAGCCCTAAAAAAATAAACCCCACAACACACTAAGATATGCCATTTACTTGAGACACTGGCTTTTCAGAAAAGATTATGGAAGAAGCATAGTGGCTTACTAAGTAGAGCTGGGAAATTATACGGTACCTAGTAATTGCAACATAGGATCAGATCTCAGGATGTGATAAAACAAAGACAATCTAGTGATGTGTACATGGAGGGAAGGAATGCTATGAAAATAAAAAGCATGGACACAGTATTTTGCACACACTTCAGGCCAAAATCTGTACCATTTCCCTTCTTACCCACACTTAAAAGTGTTTTCAGCAAAATAACTCAGTTCTTTAACAGTGCTACTCAGAGTAAAGTACTTCCAAGAATGGCCCTCTGGTAAGTAAGGAAAAGCTATTGCAAAAAACAGATTTACCTGAGATATCTAGCCCTAACATATTCATTCATCATATCATATACACATAACATTCACCAACATGGCTTTACTACCATAGAGAGAAGTAGCTGCAGAAACAGAAGACAGTAGGCAACCCTGCCAACTCACACTTTCTGAGAAGACAAGACTGTGAGGGCATGTTCAGGAGCACTGCTTTAGAACAGCACTAATAGCAGTGTTTTCACTATAATTTAAGAATAAATGGGACCTGTCTCTGATATAAACCTCTTCCACTGAAGAGACAGAAACTTAGGAGGATATAATGGAAATATTTTCTTAACTTCCTCCCATATTAATGGGGGGAAGTTAAGAAAATATTAGTTAGTTGCAACTATTAATTAGTTGCATCCATCAGCCAAATCAAAATAAAATGAAGGACAACTACACAGCAGGAAAAAAGGGTGAGGGGGAAAACACCCAAACAGTGGAGAGGGTTTTAATGCTTACAAAGAACGTCCAGATTATGAACCCGCTTACTTCGATGTTTTGTAATGTTTAAGTTTATGCTAATATTGAGAGTAGACAGGTACAAGAATCTTGATTCACAGCAGCATCTCTATGCAAGTTGAGGAAGCCAAATTGAAATACAGTATGATAACTTAAAATAGTGAATTAGAGAGAAAAAAAGTATTATAAGGATGCTTAATTCTTCTGCCCAGATAAATGTAGCAGAAAAAGTCCAGGGTCACCAAAGAATTTTCATTTTGTTCTGTAATAATAATATAAAGTACTTACACCATTGCAAATAAGTATTACACTTGCTCTTGTAAAACAAGTGAATTTGAAGACCTTAAATGTATGCCTATCTCATTGAAATTAATATTTTTCTTTAAAGTTTTATCTTGAAATCCAAGATTTCTGTGACAGGAAATCATGCTAATGTTACAGTCTTCAATTTATTGATAAACATTCTGTCTTAACAGATCCTTCTTTAAAAAAAAAGGACACCATATGAAATGACCATATATATTATTGCAGATTTACCACAGAATGCTAAAAAAGGAATACCAGAAAGAGTTACCACTAAATATGAAATAAATAAAAGTAGTATCACTCTTAAATGTTTAATTCTATTGCTGGGAGAGTTGTAAGAAAAATTCAACCCATTTTACTCTGCATGGGAACAATGTGAAGCAGCAGCTCATTAGTTCGTCTCTTGCACTCTATGTATTCTTCTACTCATTTTTAAACAAAGCATGTTCATTTGCAACCAATAACATGAAAAGAATATTTTCCTATAGAAAGTGACATAGATGATGGCATTTCAAAATGGTAATCACCTTCCAGTGCATCCAACAGGACAGTAGCCATTTACCTTGACCCCTTGTACTTCCAAGTGAAGTTCAAGGTCCCCATGCTGCCCTCCACATTCTGCACAGTTTGGGTCAAACTTCACAACAGCTCAACTTTCCTTTGAAACACTGCCATGTTTGGTCTGTTTAAGAATGAAATCTGCTTGCCCTTAGGGCCCAATAGAGTTAAAGGGTAAAATCCCAGCTCCATTTAAAGTCAGTGGGCAGTTTGCCATTTAATTCAATTGGTCTAGTATTTCACAGTGACCTTAAGGGTATACCAAAAAGTCTGTACCCATGTATCCTGTCTTTGCTTGGAGGAACAGTGGTGGTGTGTATTAGTTTTTCACAGTAATACCTGGGTGGCAACTAGGATGCTTTTACTTTGAAAGCTCAAATGAAGCTAAAAAGCATTGACTGAAAATTATGGGACACTGGTTCATCAACATAAAATTTATCTTCTGGTTGGTACTGAAAAATTCATTTTAAAATTTAGAAACTACAGAATGGGCATCAGAGAAAACATTCACTTCTACTTAGTCTAGATCATTTTAAAGAAAAGGATCAAGCCAATCAGATTTTATTTTACAGCAAGAACACAACAGGTTTCTAATATTAACCAAAAGCGGCTGTACCAGTGCCATACCACAAATTACTCAGGAGACCTTTGCAGAGACAGCATAAGCAGGACATATTTTACATTACCATCTCAGCATCCTCAACAAACTACAGTGGCATGGGATTGGATGAGTACATCAATTTGTGTTTCACCATTGGTAGGTGCAAATCTATAGAGAAGGTTTCATAAAAGTTATTAGCTAGCTAAGAGAATAGCTGATCAGAAATTCTAACAATGGTATGCAGAAAATAAATTGATTTTTTTAATCAATCAGCAGCTCAACATGATTAAAATCACTTGTAATCAATGACACTATTACTTACCTCCTTATAAAAAAAGGTTCAAATACTCTCTCATACAAATTTACTCTTATGGGATTGCACAGTTAATCTGTGGAGAACCCCAAATATTTGCCATGTTTTAGTTCTCATACTCGAGTAAAACAACAGTAGATATCAGTGACGGATGCTTGGATCTCTACTTTTTTTCAGTTCCCTTATGTAAAAGTAATCTTTTTCAAAGTTAAAAATATTCCTTTTCCTTTCAGCTAATGTATATAGGTACTTTTGTATCCTTATTTAGAAGCTCGGCAAGAAACACAGAGGGTAACTGATTTTGCATAAAGTCTCTCTTTCCCACTTTCAACATTCCAGCATAATATTAAAGACCAACTTGATAAAGATGAGGACAGAATAATTACATTATGCACTGCTTTCTCAGTTTTTGACTAGATATTAAACCAGTAATCATTGCTCAGAAAATATGTTAATACCATAAGCTTGACCTCATGCCCAAACTTCAAAAATAAATAGTAATAAAGGTAGCAGATAGTAATTTTTATCTTAAGACAGACACTTGTACAGTCATTAAAAAACATTTTCCACTTCAACAAAAATATATTCCATCATTCAAACTATGGAACTGCAACTTAGCACAACCTGCTAGCCCAGGAGAGTGAAAAAGAAGGAGAATGCTAATTAAACAAATTACTGACAGAAAAGATATCAGGATGAGTACCTATCAGGTCAGGTTCAAAAACACATCAGAAGCACCAGTGTTAAAAAAAAAAAAAAAAAAAAAAAAAGAAAAATGAAAAAACAAAAAAACTGGCACTCCCTGTGCTGAGTAGCACTATTAAATTCAGATGCACGGTTGTGTTTAGGTTGGACAGGTCCCAACAGTAGAACAAAGTCAGTCTGTCTTAGTACCATAACCAAATTCTACAAGTTAACAGCTTTTCATGAAAAGCTGCCATTTCAAAATGTCAATCAAACCTGAATATAAGTGGGAACTCCTGCAGAAATAACCAGCTGCAGGTTTGAAAAACATTTTTCACTGAAAGTGGAAACACAAAAGATGTTTGAATGAGATCTCTTTTCATTCCTGTAACAGTAGACGGTCATTTTCACAACATCAAGGACAAAAACACAAGACAAAATTGCAAATAACTTCTTGAAAGAACCATTTGCAGGGGTGATGAATGATTCAAGTTACAAATGACAGAATTATTGGCAAATGGAAACTCATTAATATGAAAAAGCTTCTCTCTTAAGATTGCAGTTTGTCTCCACTTTTTCTTATTGCATCTGAATGATTAGGTTGTATGTATTAATTTCAATCCATGTTTAATATTCGCTTTCTCAACTTGAAGCAGCAGCTTGCACCAAGATCATCTGACTTGCAGTAAGAGTAGTATGTCTTTATGGAGTTTTAGGTGTTTATTAAACAAAAGAAACAGTCCCAGTTAATCAAAACACAGATTCTAACAGAACACAGTTAAAATTTATAATCCACCCACTGAAGTCAAGTTTTCTAATTCAGTTCTATACCTCCAAATGTAAGTCACGTTTACTCAATAAACCAAGGGGAAAATATTATTTGTACAAGTGTAAACTACAATGGAAAAGCAGCTTACCAATATCACTTTGGTCACATTCTCCTTTCTAATGAATATAGCAGGAATAAAGCTATTTTTTTCTGTTCTCTGAAAAAATGCATACTCTGAAAATGAGTTTGCCATCCAAATACCAGGTTCATCAATTTCTTATTCAACAACCAGGCTGATGTAGCAGTGATTTATTTAACAAATCTCATTCAATGCCATGAAACTAATTTAGCGAATAGGGAGGCTTACTGAAGTGTTACACTGGTATTTAAAAGATATCTCCCTCCCCCCGCCCCC